>NW_017307483.1:215832-219614 GCF_000935625.1 Nanorana parkeri | reverse complement strand
GACACGCCTCTGCTACAGCGACACAATGCCCATCGTCCCTCCGCGTGGGGTGACAGGTCCACTTTATTTTCCGAGTCCCGAGTTTGATTGTCACGTCTTTAAATAAAACTTTATTTATTTTTTTCTCTCATTCTCTTCACGACGTAAATATATAAATATCTCTATGTAGCATAATACTGCAGTACAGTGCAATCGTAGAAGTCGCAAGCTATAGAGCAAATCGCCGGGCCGCTGCGGGAACTACAAGGCCCAGCAAGCCCGGGAGCCTAGCCTTTCATCCGCTGGGGGGGGGAGGGGAAGGCCGACATACGTACGATATGTGCAAAAAATCATCCTGACATGTAACACGGGCCAACGTCACAAAGGGGCGGAGCCGCTATACGGGTCACGGAGGATTCCAAACCCACCAATAAAAGGGTCTTTCTAGCATCCCTCTGTGCTTTCCATCAATGTCTTTATAGAATCTGATGCAGCTTTTTTTCTCTCCTATTGCCCCGGCATAGGCCTCCGCCATATTGCGGGAGACTCGGCGGTAAAGCACAGACGACGCTACAGAGAGGAAGCGATCGATGAGCTGAAGGTTGCCGGAAGAAGATGAAATATATTTTTCATAGCTTTTTACATTGTTGCAATAAAAGATCCCGTTTGTAACGCTCTTAGATACTGTTGTCACTTGCTCTGTGGTGCCACTAGAGGGCGCCAGGCACACCACCACAGCGATCAGCTGCCCTGCAACGCATAGGTCCTGCCGGGGGAGCCAAACTCCGGCCCTCCAGCTGTGGTGAAACTACAAATCCCATGATGCATCTCTCTCCGCGGAGTCATGTCCGTGGCTGTGAGAATCTTGCAATGCCTCATGGGATATGTAGTTCCGGAGTTTGGCTACCCCTGGCATAGGAATACATGGCAAGATCCGGCTGGTCTCACTCCACCTTTGGGGTCGCCTCCAGCTGTTACCATGTGACTGACGATACAATGTAACAGTGATGGGATTCGGGGTGACGGAGATCCAGCAAATGGAGAGGGAGGGGGGTCCAGGAACAGCATTGGGGTGCTGTGCTCACATCCCGGTCCGTAGGACAGTATATGGCAGGCGACTCGCAGCCAGAGGAAGACGAATCATTGGCTGGGGGCGGAGTCACCATGGCTGTGCTGCCACAATCCCAAATCTTAGAGTCCCGGGGCTTTCCCAGGTTCCGCCCAGAGACTGAGGATGGACAGGGCAGAGTCATGTGACCACCGGCTGCAGTGCCATCTGGAAATATAGTGAATCTGGCCGGGAGGGATCAGATAAATCAAGGTGAGCCGAGCGGACTGTCTGACTTTAGCGCCGTTGCAGAGTTTCCTGGAGATTGCCAACGTCCCCGTGACCCGCGTGTCCGATCTTCGGAAGTGTCATTACATAGCACGCTCGCGCTGCTCCTAAACGAGGGGACGCCGCACATGGGAGTACCGGCACTGCCGCAGGTTTAGGCCGGGCGAGATTCATTCTCAATAGCTGCCAAACATTTATAATACATGACGCATGTACCGCATGACAGGGAGTGAATACAACATTCACCCCCCAAAAAAGACATTCACCCTTATCTAGTGAAACAACGCGAAGGGCAGTAAGGGGCCCATTGCACAGCCAATCAGAGCTGAGCCTCACGGCAGACATGGCAATGGCAGACTCTCCTTTCCGATTGGTCGCTTTGCGGGCGCCTTCGCTCCTCGCATCGCTTTATGGCGTAAACCCAACGCGATTCCTGCACATCGGCGGCTCCGGGAAGCACTGCGAGGTCCAGGATGATGTATAAAAATCGCTGAGGGGCTTCTGCGCCTCGTGCCAGCCAATCAGAGAAGAGATGACGGAGAGCCAGACCTGCCGCTCGTTTTTACACACCGGTCCGGCCACGTGGAAGTCTTTGGACTGCATAGTTAGATCGCAATGGACGGGACGGGTTTTACCAGCTGCCTGTGGTGCTGAGAAGCGGGATAAAGGTCAACTCCACCCAAAAGGGATATTGCCGTGCTGCGTGGTTGCTGGTTAGCTGAACATGATGCCGACACCATCAGTATGACCCTATGGGAGGGGCAGAGACACGGGTATGAGGGGGTGACACCATCAGTATGACCCTATGGGAGGGGCAGAGACACGGGTATGAGAGGGTGACACCATCAGTATGACCCTATGGGAGGGGCAGAGACAGGTATGAGAGGGTGACACCATCAGTATGACCCTATGGGAGGGGCAGAGACAGGTATGAGAGGGTGACACCATCCGTATGACCCTATGGGAGGGGCAGAGACACAGGTATGAGAGGTGACACCATCCATATGGTCCTATGGGCGGGGCAGAGACAGGTATGAGAGGGTGACACCATCCGTATGACCCTGTGAGAGGGGCAAAGACAGGTATGAGAGGGTGACGCCATCTATATGACCCTGTGAGACACAAAGCACAGTAAATAAGCTTTGGAGTCCATGAGGGACATATGAAGCCACTTGGTAATGTAAGAGGCTGGAGGTACTTCATTGCGCCTAGGGGGAAGAATTGCGCTCAGGATGGGCATTACCAGGGTCATGATGTTCTCTGGCAGTCCAAGAAAGGAGGCGGGGCAGCGACACCGAGTCTATGAAACTGCACAACTTAAAAAAAAAAGTTGTCACGCTCTTCCCTGCAGCCACACAGCACAGCGATGGCGGGTGGACCAGGAAATTGATCGGTCTGAGCCGCGCCGATATTTTTGCTCCATCCGGTGATTTAGCCGTTTGGTTGGAGTCGCCTAAAATCTTTTTTTTTTTTTCCAAAAAAACCCGAAAAACTGAATATAAATAAGAGACGTCGCTCCGAAAACACAAAAAAGTTCTGACGCTCCAGGCGAGGGACGCCAACGACCGTGAAATGAATGAAACGCGCACCAATCAATAGCAGCCAATGAAGGGAAACCCAAGCTGGACGATGGGGGCGAGCGGTGCCGACCTCTTATGGACATTCCTAGCTCTCCGTCATGTCCATCCTCCGTCCTCAGTACTTCCCGATCCACTGACCCGGCACAAGCAACTGAGGACTCCTGATGTACTCAAAAGTACTGAACCCGGAGGATCAGCATGGCCGGCAGGAGAGGTCAGCAAATGACTGAATCCCATGTGCTTGATTGGGACGCTCGGGCCCCATGGAGTCCAAAACGCCCTGCGGGCCCCATGGAGTCCAAAACGCCCTGCGGGCCCCATGGAGTCCAAAACGCCCTGCGGGCCCCATGGAGTCCATCCCAGGCTGGAGTCCCCCAGCTCTTCACAGCAACAGAATCCCAAATACGGAATCTGGAAAGGAGAACGGGATACGGGTCAGAAAATTTGCAAAATATACGGCGCCCGCTGGCGGCAAAACACAGTTACCAAAAGGGTCCGTGGGGCAAGAACAGTTTTTGGGGGGTCGGAGTAGCTATCTAATCTACACTTAGTATGAGTGGGGCCCTAAGTCTCAGAGGGCCCTTGCACAGCTTCACAGTCTGCTCACATAGTAGGTCTGCCTCTGGCGCTTACATAAGTATTCACACCCCCCCCTTGGACTCTTCCACATTCTGTAGTGTCTGTGAAGGTTCTCTTTATCCGGGTCATCGCATATCTGTAACAAATAAGTCGAGGCAACTGGACCTGCTGTGTTTTTCTTGTAGACGTTTCACTGGTCATCCGACCAGCTTTCCCAATTCAGATGCTCTGGGCATCTACGCAACAGGGGCCTCTGGTCCTCGAAGGGTTGAAGGAGAACTATGAGGGGGGGGGGGGGGGGTGTCAAT
>NW_017307483.1:209647-215196 GCF_000935625.1 Nanorana parkeri | reverse complement strand
TTCCCTATTTTTATTAAAATGGAAACTCAAACTGTTTTTTTCCCCTTAAATCTTAAAACCATAGAATGAAACAAGATGTTGAACATTGGAATCAATTTTAGACACATTGGGGGTATGTAGTCTCATCATGCTTCAATTCCAAAACAAGGGGGAGAAAATAATAAAAAGGACAGCGCAGTCAATCAGGATCCAGGCGCCAGCAACCAATCAGGATCCGAGCACCAGCAGCCACTCAGGATCCAGACACCAGCAGCCACTCAGGATCCAGACACCAGCAGCCAATCAGGATCCATGCACCACCAGCCACTCAGGATCCAAGCACCAGCAGCCACTCAGGATCCAGGCACCAGCAGCCAATCAGGATCCAGACACCAGCAGCCACTCAGGATCCAAGCACCAGCAGCCACTCAGGATCCAAGCACCAGCAGCCACTCAGGATCCAGGCACCAGCAGCCAATCAGGATCCAGACACCAGCAGCCACTCAGGATCCAGGCACAAGCGTTAACAGACAGGTGGAAAGCACTTCCTATGGGCAACGCAGACAGTTCACATTCAAATACATTGTTACTCTTCTTCTCACCTTTCTGACGACCTGTACAAAGTCCTTGGCGTTCTGGGGGGTGAGCCCCTGTAGCTGGCGGGTGCAGGCCTCTAGGGAGGAGGCGTGGGCTACGATCAGGATATTATTACCTGGCGGGAGGAGAGAAGAGGGGGTGACACGCGGATCTTTCATCGGACAGAAAACAATATCGTAATTCCTCACAAAATCAGAGAATTAAATCAGTTTTACACCCAACAGATCCCCCCCCCATTGTGTCCTAAAGAAGATCTCCACCTATCACTGCTCACAGAGCCCAATGGCAACCTAATTTCTGTTATTTCTGGCACGAAAAAGAAAGTCAGACACGTGTGGAAAAGATCAGAAATAATGAGGACCTGTCATTGGTCAGTTCTCCAGCTCAGCAGGTCTCGGGAGCAATAATTAGGCGCTTCCCTTCCCGAGCCTCGGGGACTTACCTTTATCCTTACATTCGGCGAGGATGTCCTTCGTCACCTGGGAACTCCGGCTCATATACGTGTCGTACGTCTCGGAGACCGCCAGCTTGCTGATCTGTATGTGAGGTCTGCAGGACAAAACAAGAGAGTGTATAGGAAAGGAAAAGTGCATTGGATTTATAATACACACAGGCATATAAGAGAGAAGCACCGGGGAAGGGAAGGGCATCTCTACAAGAGAGGCATTAGGTAAGGGAAATGTATATGTACGAGACAAGCAACAAGGAAGGGCATATATAGGAGGGAGGCACTGGGTAAGGGAAGGGTATATATAGAAGAGTAGCAATAGGGAAGGGAATATATAGGGGAGTGGCACTGTGGAAGGGCATATATAGGGGAGAGGTACTATCGAAAGACATACTGTATGTGTAGGAGAGGCACTGGGTAAGGGAAAGCTTTGTATAGAAAAGGAGCAATGTGGAAGGGCATATAGGAGGAGAGAGGCACTGGGAAAGGTATACATGGAAGAGAGGAAATGGGGAAGGGGACCGGCACCATTGAAGGGAATATGTAGGAGAAAGTCACTGGGTAAGGGAAAGGTATATATAAAAGTGAGGCAATGAGGAAGGTTATATATATATATAGGAGAGCGACATTGTGGAAGGGCATTTATAGGGGAGAGGTACTGGGTAAGGGAAAGATATGTATAGAAGAGAGGCAACGGGGAAGGGCATATATACGAGAGTGGTACCATAGAAGGGCATATGTTGTAGAGAGGCACTGGGTAAGGGAAAGGTATAGAAGAGAGGCAAAAAGGGAAGGGCATATATAGGCGAGTTGCACCGGAGAATGGCATATATTTAGGAATGAGGCAATGGGGAACGGAAGAACATATATAGGAGGGCCTATATAAGAAAGAGGCCATCAGAAAGGGCATAAGGCATATAAAGGAGAGAGGCAATGGAAAAGGGAAGGGCGTATAGGAAATCGACACTGGAAAGGGTATATATAGAAGAGAGGTAATGGGTAAGGGAAGGACATATATATATATAGGAGAAAGGCAGTGGGGAAGGGAAAGGCCTATATAGGAAAGAGGCACTGGGAAATTGCATATGGAGGTAACACCAAGGATAGTATAGAAGGGAAATGGAAAAGGAAGCGCATAAAGCAAAAAAGGCATCAGGGAAGGGAAGGGTGGACAGGAAATGGGCACCGGGAAGGGAAGGGTGTACAGGAAATGGGCACTGGGAAGGGGATGGGGAAGTGTTTCTAGAGACCAGACTCCCCAATGCTGCCCTTCCTGTGAAGATACAAAGACATTTAGATCTTTGCTCTGGTGCCCTTTTTTGACTTGGGATACCTTGTTCATTTTTGGGGTGTCCTCATCGTAGCCACTGTGCCCCTGCACTTACCTGTACGTTGTATCCACACTTAGGTTGGCAGCTGCCAGTTCTGTGGGTGAGAGCCAGGCGGGCAGCGAAGTTCCGGACACCCACTTCGTCCACTCGAATAGGCCCGGTTCCACCCGGATTTTTCCTTTACTGTCCTGCTTGAGGCCTGAAAAAATATACAGTGCAGACCGGAGCTGTGATACCCCCACGCTCAACTGACCAAGTAACAATGCAACATAGCATAATATAATGACAGACCTCGCAGCGCCCCCTAGTGTTCACCCCAGTGTGTTACAGGAACCTGCAGCAACCAATAGGACAGCAGACAGAACAGACTCCTGACCACATACCAACCAATCACTACAGAGTGCAGCTGAACCTGAATGCTGGTTTTCCCTTCTTGTTTGTTGCTACACTGTATCCAGAGCAGGAGGAGAATGCATTTGTCATGCACAGGATTGTCTATAATGAATCCTGCTAAAAGCTACAGCTTAAACCTGCCATTGATTATAAATTTAGCATGCTGATGAGGGGGGAGGGGAGCAGATAAACTTTAAATCCATTGCCATGAGACGCATCACATCCACTCACCTCTCAGTATGTTGTGTGCCGTCTGTATGCAGCGCAAGGACGGGGAGCAATATATAAAATCTACAGGCGTGTTACTCTCCAGCAAGGCCTGACCTGCAATACACAAAAACACAATGTTACCGCGTCTTCCTCCTCTACAGCAAGTCTACGGCCACCGCTAACATGGGTCCCCGGCTCCTAAAACTGTTTTTCGGGGGTTGGGCTCGGCCCCTTAGTTCCAGTGAAGGGAACTCTTAAGGCATCAGCACACCAAGACCTTTTGGACAATTTCATGCTCCCAACTTTGTGGGAGGAGTTTGGGGACGGCCCCTTCCTGTTCCAACATGACTGCGCACCAGTGCACAAAGCAAGGTCTATAAAGACATGGATGGGGGAGTTTGGGGGGGAGGAACGTGACTGGCCGCACAGAGTTCTGACCTCAACCCCATAGAAAACTTTTGGGATGAATTAGAGCGGAGACTGCGAGCCCCTCCCCCAACATCAGTACCTGACCTCACAAATGCTCCAACATTCCCGGCAAAGGGCGGAGCCAACCCAATACTGAACCCTACGGACTAAGACTGGGATGCCATTAAAGTTCATGTGCGTGTAAAGGTTGGCGTCCCAATACGTTATATATATTACATACACACACACGCACACACACTATGCATTGCAGCTTCCAGTTATAATTGCCTTTGTAAAAAGAATAATGTGAGGATGTATTACTGAGTACCGAGCTGCATTAATCGGGGTCTGTAATATGTGTGCGGAGTCCAGCTTTAACATTTGGGGATGGGGTAGGACTTCTCTTACAAGGATTCTGCCTCTCAATGTGATCTACAATGATCCCTTGTATACAGTGTATGGAAGTTCCGCTGATCTATCACTGGAAAGTCCTGGGCCAGATCTGGAAGAAATGATAACGTTCTATCTGACTCCTCCTATCCGTTCCGTCATCTCGGCTGAATATTGCTGAAGAGAAGAGTTTTTATTTTGCATCGCATTTCCTCTTCTTACAGAATGCGTTATGAAATAACATTGAGAATGACTTGCAATATCTGTTACTACATCAACAGCTTATTCCAAGTTCCCCATTTATATTTCATAGCCGGTTTGCTGTCCACAAGTCAGCTCCTCGGTCAGCACCGGAAGAGATGAAGGGTTTTTTTTTTTTATAGGGAAATGATAATGTCTTGTGGTCAGATTCTTAAAGGTGAACTAACTTTTATGTAAATGTTTTCCTCAATAGCCACAGTGGATATAAATTTACTTTGTGTGCACCAAATGCCTTTGCAAACCCGGATATTGTCTTGTAAAGGCAGCAGAGACATCATCACTGAGCTGTATATAGCCTGTGCAGAGAGCGGAGCTGTGGGAGGGACCCAGCAGGCCACACCCACTACAGACTTCCTGTAAAAAACTACAGGAGGGGGCAGAGACGAATCCAGTCACACAGCATAAGGAGAGAGAGCAGCAGTGACCAGTCTTTATTACAGGAGGGGGCGGAGACTAGACCAGTCACGCTGCATAAGGAGAGAGAGCAGCAATGAGCGGTCTTTATTACAGGAAGGGGGCGGAGACAAGACCGGTCAGCCTGCATAAGGAGAGAGAGCAGCAGTGAGCGGTCTTTATTACAGGAAGGGGGCGGAGACAAGACCAGTCACCCTGCACAATGACAATATCTTCTGATTCAAGAGTTCAGCTTTAAACTTCTGCATTGCATTCATTCAGTACATCTGTTCAGTACAAGCACATTCCGCCAAAATCTATTCCCGCCCCTCTCTGCGTCTCGCCACGTGCAGGCATGAATTTAATTCCCAGTAAAACAATGATACTGCCCTAACATGGTGTGTAGAGAAAGGGCTCCTGGGTGATGTAGTTCTGGGGGGGTGCCTCCGTCAGTAGGAACTGACCTCCCAGCAGCTGCCCCTGAAAGTGTTCTACGGGCCTGGTGATGACATCACAGGGGGTAATAGATAAATTCTATATCTCCACTACAGGAACAATGTAATAGAAAATGTCATGCTGGCACATGATCGGGAGGGGGAGGGGGAGGTTTGGGGCTATATTTGAGTAACGCTGGGACATTCCTTTTACATAAGACAACAGGGAAGTTAAAAGACACGTGAAAACAATCTAAAAACAGAAGTTATCAGCGCGCACATCTCAAATTACTGACCAGGAAATAACTAACATTTTTTTCTGGGACAGAAGTCATGTGACCTTGAAAGAGAAAAAGAAAATCAGCAAAAATCCCCCAGGAAATATTTCAGAAAAGCCGCGGACCTCCCGCAGACGACTCACCGACCAGCTTGGCTTGCGTGCACCCGAACACCGTGATAGGGGCGTCCTTCTCAAAATCGCGATAGCCGCCGCTCCTTTGCGGTAAACTCTGCGGCATGTTGAGGTTGGATCGCACATAGCGGCCTGAGGAGAGGGCAGAGGGAGAACCGTCATGATAGGGACACCAACCTTCATGGAACACCCAACACCTGCTCATGGTCAACCTGTCAGCACTGCAATGTAAACCTCTTCTATAGATGATTATGTATCAGTGTTATAGTGCCAGGAGAGGGAGAGAAGAGGGG
>NW_017307483.1:204757-209614 GCF_000935625.1 Nanorana parkeri | reverse complement strand
TATAACCTCCCCATATGCTTTGGCAATGCTAAAATGTATTTGGTCCTGCCAATAAAGCTTATTTGAATTTGAGAGAGAGAGGAGAGAGACAGCCAGGAGAGAGAGAGAGAGAGAGAGAGAGAGAGAGAGAGAGAGAGCCAGGGGAGAGAGAGCCAGGAGAGAGAGAGCGAGGAGAGAAGGAGCGCAAGAGAGGAGAGAGAAGAGAGAGAGAGAGAGAGACGGAAGTCCAGGTGAGAGGTTGCAGCGCACTATAGGCATTTTATTCTACAGGATTCCGCATACGATGTAACAATGTGACAGTCTGGAGTCTCTTTAGATATTGGGGCGTTCACCCACCTTTTGCATCAAAGCACTGCGACAGCCAGTACTTCCCAAACACCACGTCCATCCGCTCGCCATGGCGGCACACAAAGAGACATTGCTTCTTGGGGCCCGGGTGCGAGTTAATCCGCAGCGGCTGAGGAAGGAACCGAGAATGAGCCGTAATGTATTTATTGTGAAAGGAGAAATCCACCAACATCACATCCTACACTGCCCAACATAAAGAAGAAAACAAACATTAAACCTGACCGTCCTCCCCTTCAGTCTTCTATCTGACCTCCGTCCTCCCCTTCAGTCTTCTATCTGACCTCCGTCCTTCCCCTCAGTCTTCTATCTGACCTCCGTCCTTCCCTTCAGTCTTCTATCTGATCTCCATCCTCCCCTTCAGTCTTGCACAGTTGTACCGGCTCTTCTCCTGGACTTCGCCGCATACTGTGAGCTTCTCACAATGTGCATTAGAGTGTAAGCACCATGCCCGTTCCACGCATGCGCCAAGTACCGCTAGGCAGAAGAATACGCGCATGCGCACAACGACCACTTCCCACAGAAAGACGCGCAGGATGGCGCACAGGAAGTGATGCGCAGATGGAGCGTGTTCTAAGAAAAATGTGCCAAAGGCGCACAGGAAGTGATGCGCAGATGGAGCGTGTTCTAAGAAAAATGTGCCAAAGGCGCACAGGAAGTGACATAATTGATTAGTTCACTTCCCTATTTAAACCAAGCCAGCCTGTCACTTACTTGCTGGATTGTCTTATCAGCTCCTGTCTGTGTTGTGTCTCCTGTTTCCTGTCTTGAATATTAGATTGCCGTTGCCTGGATTTTGACCCGTTCCTGCCTCCACTACCTGCCTTGACTGCCGCCTGCCTTTTTGACCCTGGACTGTTTTGATTATTCTTCTGCCTCTTCCTTCGGTACTGCAACTGACCTCCTGGATTTTGACCTCGGCTTGCCTCGACTTTGAATTCTGGATTACCCTTCTACTTGCACGGTTTCATAACTACTGGCACTCGTGCCACTCGGTGTCTGCCTGGCCTCTGTCACCATCCTCAAAGGCTTTTAGACACGAGGTGCAAGGGAAGCCTCCTCAACCATCCAGTCTCCCAGACCAGGTTCGTAATATAGAGGCTGCAGGAGGTCAGATGAAGCCCGCCTCATTTCCCAGCAGGAGGACGCCCAGCATTATCTAACTCTTTCCTTCTCATGTGGCTTAAAGGGCAACATTTAAAAAACACAAATTCTTTAAATAAGGAGAGGGGGGTTCTTAAAGCGGGAACAGTACAATAAAAGTGAGAGCGCACAACAAAAAGGAAAAAAACAAAAAAACATAGCGGAGTTCCGACTAACATTCCACCCAAACCCTCTTCCAGGCACACAAGGGAGGACGGTGAGTGAGTTTTGCCTGGAGTTGGGCTTTAATATCCAACATGCTGCAAAACCAGAATCAGCCACCAGGTGGCGGCCAGCACCCAGAAATCAGAGCGGAGGCCGCAGATTGCGCAGAGTATCTACACTCTGGTATAGGATTTCCACTGCAGCAATGTGACATAAGCAGAGAGCAGACACAAGTCCCTGAACAGAACTGGGGCCGCCCTGGAGGACCCCTCGGACCGGCAGCGCCGGATAGATTCGCCGCAGAATAAGCTGATATTTTCCATTTCCTCATGACAATAAATGAGAAGCAGAACTGGGTGGGAGAAGTGCTCGGGGGTCACTTCCAGTCAGCAGCTAATTCTGGACGTGTGAACTCCTCATCCGCTGGTTTCACTTGTGTTTATTGACGTCTCCGAGTCCTGCAAAGGACTTGTCAGTACCAAAAGAAGCCAATTAAAGTTCACACGTCATAGGGGGGGCTGCCATTGCAGGTTTGCCTTTAAAGCTGTGCAGGTCATGCCCATCCGCTGTTCACTAAATAGCAAAATCACTGGCAGAGGATGAGCATGACAGTCCTGACACTCTGCTGCTTGAAAAAGGGATGAAGATGACAATGGCTGCCTCCACCACGAAAAAAAATAATGTGGAAATAGCAGATCCCCTTTTTCTACCCCCCAAAAGGTTCCTTATAAGAAAAAGGGGCGTCGTGCAACGTAAAGAGGGTTTCTACCCCCCCTTCAGATTTACCCAATCACACTTCTTAATCAATTATATAAAAGATACATTGCCCATCCCCCAGCGTCCAGGACCCTCCCCCTGTGTCCGTGCTTTTCCAGCCTATCGGTGGGCAGACAGCTCGAGCATTCTCCTGGGGGCCCATGAGGGAGTTCACATGATGGTGGAGATACTCACCTGCATAGGCTGACAGATGATGGTGAGCGAGGCCGTGTCCACCAGGCCATGGTCATCCGGCACCCGTCTATCCAGCACCCCGTCACTGAGGGGATAAGAGGCGGCGTCTGATGTGTTGAGGAGGGAGTACGATCTGCAAGGGACGACACGGTTATAGGGAGGCGCACTGCTGGAGCTGGGAGATGGCACCATCACTAGTCCTGTCACATAGACACGTGTGTGTGTGTGTGTTTCTATGAGTGCACACGTATGAGAGAGGCAGGAAGAGAAAGAGAGGGGGAGAGAGAGAGCGAGGAAGGGAGAGAGAGAGCGAGGGAGGGGGAGAGAGAGAGGGAGGTGAGAGAGAGAGATTGTTTATAGCTGGAGAGAGAGAGGGGGAGAGAGAGAGATAAATATACACACATCAAATAATAATATATATATTATACATGATGATTGTTTTTATATAACATTGTATACAGTACATGTTCTCTCATTGCTCAGCCCTGATGAAGGGAGTTTTGAGCCCCTGAAACGCGTTGTATTCATTCTCACTTCCTGTCACGTGTAGTCACTATATACTGCACTCATGTCAGGTCTTCTGCTCTCTCATCCTTTTCACATTCTTCAGATTTTTCGGGGACCCCTGAGGATGGAGAGCTGCCTTTGGATTTGAAGTCCATCACCGGTTCAGCGTTCTACCAGCACGTCTAATGTCCAGTTGCGCCCCCCCCCCTCCCAGGTTTAGGGGTGCCCCGTGTGGCGCACTCACCCATGAAACACCCAGGTGCCGCACTCGTCTGCTTTGGTGACGTAATTTTCCGGTAGGAGGCCGGAACAGCCGGTGGCCAGCGAGGACCCGTAGAGCCAACCTTCGCTGGTGCTGGTCTGCTCCACCGGTGACATGAAGATGAAATCCCCGGGGACCAGCTCCAGCTCGTCGTCGTTTTGCGGTAGGTAGGGGTACAAGACCTGCAGCGTCTGAGGGGGGGGGACAAAGGACAGATTACCGTATTTACCACTTGTATAATGTATAGCCGTATATTCTGTAATAGAAGGACCCGCCCCGGACAATCTACTCAACGTGTATCCATCCAGGCCGGGACTGGAATTGTACAATCTGGTAGCACTGTGTGTGGTCAGCTGAAAATCCCCAGACCAGACAAACGTCATTATCAGGGCGGAGCTATTACCTCGTGATTGATGTATCGGATGTCCCGGGAAAATATGGCAGCCACCCAATCACAGCCCAGGTTCACGTCGATGTTGTGGGCCAGCTTCTCCAACGTCGGCAGGTGATTGGCCTGGAAGTGATACGCCAACGTCACATGTAACTGCTTCTTGTGCGGCTCCACCCGGACGTCTGAAATGACACGTCACACACTCCGTCCAATCAATGCTTCCTCCTGCCTGCAGCAGACTGATCATTGGGGGAGGGGGGACTGAGGAAATGCTTCCCCCTGCCTGCAGCAGACTGATCACTGGGGGAGGGGAGACTGAAGAAATGCTTCCTCCTGCCTGCAGCAGTCTGATCACTGGGGGAGGGGAGACTGAGGAAATGCTTCCTCCTGCCTGCAGCAGACTGATGACATCATCTCAGCCTAGGCAAAGTCACTGACTGGAGCTCAGGGACGGCTTGTTAATGATAAAGTTGGAATATTGATCCTGTATCTGTATATTGGGACATGTTGGGGATTTATTGATACAATGTTATCACTTTTCCTTGTCTGGCCCGTATCATGGCGGTCACATGTGATTGGTCGGGGTTGGTTGCGGTCGGGATGGCGATAGGCCATTGGCACGCGCGGCGCACTCCTCACCGGTTTTGAGCAAGGCCTCTTCAGAAAAATCCGCAGCGAACCTCTTCAGGGTCTCGGCGCACTCGTCACTCACAAAGAGCCCGATGAAATTGGAAGACGTGTAGAGGTCCAGGGGGAGGGGGTTGGGGAATTTGGTTTTCCATCGGCTGACCGTGGTCTGCAGAGCTTCGCATAAGGCGTCAACGTTCTTATCTTCACACTGCGGGGGAAACAATTGGGGGGGAGAGATCAGAACGTGTCCGAACCTTCCAGAACAGTCAAGGTCCAGAGGTTCCCCCCCCTAGCGGCACCTGCACAGGAGCTCTGGGGTCCACCGTCTGTCCTATCTGGGGGCAGTTACATACATCCTCCCCCCCGCCCCTATCCCCTTTACAGGTGGAACCTTATATAGGACAGAAAGTCACCCGGCCACACAGCTGGAAAATACAAGGGATTGGCCATTCTACTGGGGTCC
>NW_017307483.1:203890-204671 GCF_000935625.1 Nanorana parkeri | reverse complement strand
AGCCAGCCAACGTCTTCGGAAATACACAGAAAAGGTCAGAGCGTGGCTTTCTGTTACCCAAAATCTGCCAGGCCACATCAAGAGCCGCCCACATACTGCAACCAAATTGCCCAAGTCACCGTGTTTGATGGCACAGACCCGAATGTCACATAAGATTGGGTGTAAAGACACTTCGGCTGTACAATATTATATTGTGTTCTAAGATTGTACAATCAGAATCTCTGTGTACGTGGGTTCATCTCACAATCCACAAGACAGGATACAACCCCCTCCCATCCCCCGCCCCATCAGATTCCCATGTACAGAGCCACAGCTTATCCCGGGACAATGAAAACAAGAAATGCTTAAAAATCTGAAGATAAAAGCATCGGAAAAAGCTACAAAATAAATGCGGAGAAGGATTCCTGAAAATCTGCACAAACTTAAAACAAATGCAAAAAGAATTTCACTGGGAGGTCCCTTTAAGAAGTGGCTAGGCCGGCCCCAGAGGAGCGCGGGACGTACCATGAAGAACTGGCAGAGCGTAATGTGCGGGAAAATGTTGTGTGCTTTGTTCTTGCCGCAGAGCTGCTTCGACTGCTGCCAAAAGTCAAACAGCTTCTGCGCCAAGGGACCCATGGGCCGCAGGTACAGGACATACTCCCGGGGAAGAGGGTCCTCCAGGAACGGGTCATCCACGTGAGAGAAGAGCCTGGAAAAAAAAAAATTATACATTTTGTTCTGAAGCTGCGCCACTGTATATGTCAGGGATAAAATGTATCCAATATATATATATATATAT
>NW_017307483.1:200097-203700 GCF_000935625.1 Nanorana parkeri | reverse complement strand
TATATATATATATACACACACACTATATATATATATATCTTCTCTCTCTCCTCTCTCTTCTTTTGCTCTCTCTCTTCCTTCTCTCTCTCCCCCCTCCTCTCTCTCGTGTGTCTGTATATATATATATACACAGACACACGATAGAGATAAATATAGAGAGAGAAGAGAGAGAGAGAGAAAAGTAAGAAAGAAAGAAGAAAGAGAGAAAGTAAGAAAGGAGAGAAGAGAGAGAGAGAGAGAGAGAAAGAAGAGAGAAAAGTAAGGAAGAAAGAAAGTAAGAAAGGAGAGAAGAGAGAGAGAAAAGAAAGAAAGGAAGAAAGAAAAAAGAAAGAGAGAATAAAGAGAAAGAAAGAAAGAAAGAAAGAAAGAAAGAAAGAAAGAAAGAAAGAAAGAAAGAAAGAAAGAAAGAAAGAAAGAAAGAAAGAAAGAAAAGAAAGGAAGAGAGAGAGGAAAGAAAGAAAGAAGGAAAGAAAGGAGAGAGGAGAGAGAGAGAAAAGTAAGAAAGAAAGGAAGGAAGAAAAAAAGAAAGAAAGAAAGAAAGAAAAGAAAGAGAGAAGAGAGAGAGAAAAGGAAGGAAGAAAGAAAGAAAGAAAGAAAGAAAGAAAGAAAGAAAGAAAGAAAGAAAGAAAGAAAGAAAGAAAGAAAAAGAGAGAAGAGAGAGAGAGAGGAAAGAAAGAAGGGAAGAAAGAAAGAAAGAGAGAAAAGTAAGAAAGAAAGAAAGAGAGAAGAGAGAGAAGAGAGAGAGAGAGGAAAGAAAGAAGGGAAGAAAGAAAGAAAGAGAGAAAAGTAAGAAAGAAAGAAAGAAAGAAAGAAAGAG
The DNA here is from genome assembly GCF_000935625.1 of Nanorana parkeri. Lineage (NCBI taxonomy): Eukaryota > Metazoa > Chordata > Amphibia > Anura > Dicroglossidae > Nanorana > Nanorana parkeri. The sequence continues at coordinate 202,883 of NW_017307483.1, read as the reverse complement.
AGAAAGAAAGAGAGAAGAGAGAGAGAAAAGGAAGAGAGAGAGAAAAGGAAGAGAGAGAGAAAGAAAGAAAGAAGAGAGAGAAAAGGAAGGAAGAAAGAAAGAAAGAGAGAAGAAAGAGAAAGGAAGAAGAGAGAGAGATTTATTTTTTATTATTTAATACCGCCTATCAAAATTACATTTTTAATTTACGATTTTTAAAATGTAAACTATTAAAACGATTAATTTAAAAAAATGAGAATCTAAAGCACATTCAGTATATGAAGTTGTATAGAAATGAGATGAATATACACATCACTACAATCGTTTATGATAAATATTTTTTTATGAATGATACTTCACCAATCCATGAAATAGCCGACAAGAGCTGCGCATTCTATCATTTTATTTCCATGTATAAGAATTGATGACGTTACTCACCAATCACAAGCTGCCTGAACACTTCTCCCACCGGTTGATGCCAATGCTTTTTGCCTAAAAAAAAACCAAAAACAACAAAAATATAAATGTTCTAGGTTTTCACATTTTTTCTGTGGTCTATAAAGATGATGTTTTTTTTTTAAAGCCAATAATAGGCTGTTCACTTTGCAAGGGAAAGTTCCCTCTTAGTTTAATGAATGGGGTTAAGCTCTTCTGACTTCTATCATCCAATCACGCACAAGCAAAACTACTGGTTTTTTTCATTGAACGTGATTGGGTAATCTCCGCAAAGTGAAATTTGATCATATTCACCAAGCTAAGGGAAACTTCCCATACAAAGTGCTAAATTCCCTTGCAATGTGAACGGCCAATTTTCTATAGTGAATGAAACCCAATGTGACAAAGAAATAATATGTGTAAAAAAAAAAAAAGAAATTACATCAGTAAACTCTCAGTTATTCGGAATTCGACTAACCAGAACTCTCATCTAACCAGGAAAAAAAATCCCCTGCGTACTGTTTTGCTGCTCTGCGGCATGTATTATCCAGGAAATGATCGTGTGTTTATTTGTCTTAATTTGCTTTTGGTTTCTGCATTTCAATATTAATATGAAGTCAATACAGAGTTTATGTTCTGGTATAAGTATAAGGTATAGTATGGGGTATGGTATAGTATGGGGATGTAGTACGGAGGTATAATGTGGGGGTATAGTATGGTATGGGAGGTATAGTATGGGGGAATAGTATAGTATGGGGTATAATATGGGGGTGTAGTATAGTATGGGGGTATAGTATGGAGGTATAGTATGGGGGTGTAGTATGGGGGAGGGGGGTGTAGTATGGGGGGTACAGTATGGGGGATAGGGGTGTAGTATGTAGTATGGGGGATAGTATGTAGTATGGGGGGGTATGGTATAGTATGGGGATGTAGTACGGAGGTATAATGTGGGGGTATAGTATGGTATGGGAGGTATAGTATGGGGGAATAGTATAGTATGGGGTATAATATGGGGGTGTAGTATAGTATGGGGGTATAGTATGGAGGTATAGTATGGGGGTGTAGTATGGGGGAGGGGGGTGTAGTATGGGGGGTACAGTATGGGGGATAGGGGTGTAGTATGTAGTATGGGGGATAGTATGTAGTATGGGGGGGTATGGTATAGTATGGGGATGTAGTACGGAGGTATAATGTGGGGGTATAGTATGGTATGGGAGGTATAGTATGGGGGAATAGTATAGTATGGGGTATAATATGGGGGTGTAGTATAGTATGGGGGTATAGTATGGAGGTATAGTATGGGGGTGTAGTATGGGGGAGGGGGGTGTAGTATGGGGGGTACAGTATGGGGGATAGGGGTGTAGTATGTAGTATGGGGGATAGTATGTAGTATGGGGGGGTATGGTATAGTATGGGGATGTAGTACGGAGGTATAATGTGGGGGTATAGTATGGTATGGGAGGTATAGTATGGGGGAATAGTATAGTATGGGGTATAATATGGGGGTGTAGTATAGTATGGGGGTATAGTATGGGGGGGGGGTGTAGTACGGGGTATGGCATTAGTTAGAGCTATTTTTATTAGTAACTCTCAAGCAACCAGAAACGACATTGATCAGGAATCTACCAATCCCCGTGGATGCCGGATAACGGGGAGTTGACTGTATATATACACACACACACGTACACATACTATATATAGAAAGCTAGAAAGAGTTAGAAATACATTTTTATTAAGCTCCACTTCCCTTTAGTATAAAAAATAGTTGTTTTTTTTCTTCCCTTTTTATGTGAAACTAATCTTAAAAATAGAAAAAAAAAAACACATTCCATTCTCATGTGACTAAAAAGAACAAATAAAATAAATAAATAAATAAAGGTCATGTTTAAATTGTAAATGATTTTAAAAATAAAAGTTAAAAAAACTTTCATCCCCAATAACAACAGAAAGAATGCGTTCGATAACCCGGCTCACTAAATCACCCCAAAATAATCAAAACATGATGTTTCATGTCAACACCGCCCCCCCCGCCCCGCAATGGTCACATGACAAAATATAGAATATAAATAAATTCTGGGCTGCGGGAGTCTCAAAGTGATAAATATCAAATATAAAAAGAGACGAAAAGATGTCGTGCTAATAATATAATAATATAAATAAATTAGATCCAGCAGATGATCGAATGACAAAATATTTCTATAACAAAAATAGGAATTAGAAAGACGCATAAAAAACACTAAAAAATTAGAATGAAAAGAGAATTTTGGACGTTTTTATTTTAATTTAATTTTTTTTCTTTTCTTTTTTGCAGAATTTGGGGAGATTTGAGCCGGCGATCGCTCTCGGCTTTTCTTTTCTGCTTCAATATTTCA
>NW_017307483.1:197995-200028 GCF_000935625.1 Nanorana parkeri | reverse complement strand
TTCCGCGCCCTCTGGCATTACTCACACAACGTGACATTTCTGACACAGATGTGTGAACGTCTTTATTTCAGACTTCTAGTTTCCACAGAAACATTTGGTTATTTGGTTATCAGTAACCAAATAAGTTTTGCCGCTTTATTTTTAGCTATCTGAGGATTTCGAGGTTATCAGCAGTCGGTGGATAGATCGCGTCACCATTGGAAACGCATTGCCTGCGGCGTGACTCACGAGAGACCGGAAAAGTTCGACATGCGTGACCTTTAAAGTCGCCATTGTACTTTACGAGTCCGATCACCAAATATACAAAATGAATCAATCGATACAATGTAACCAGTTGTATCAAAATCAAAGCTACAATGACAGAGTTCAAGATATCACCGGAATTAGGACTTGGATGGCGTCGGGTTTGCAGTTCTGTTCAGCTACTCTTGTGATTCACACACTCGCCTGCCACACCACAAGGCCAACGGGGGCGACACCACTTCTTATTATCACAGCCAATCAGCTTCCTGTGTTACCTCCACCCTGCTCAGAAGTGGAGGACTGACCACCATGTGCAGTTCTCCCATGGGTTAGTCACTACTGCAAGCTGGTAAACCATCCGCGCTTCGACACCTAGTGCCTGAACACCCGTCCCCCCCAGTTCCTGAAACATGTTGAAAGCACTGTACTATACGATCAAAAGACAAATCCAGGCATTTAGAAAGTTAACCCATACAGTTGGGCTACCCCCGCACTGCAAGAGTTAAGTGCTCGTCTTGGCCTAGGGTCTAAACTACACTAACTTGATCCTCGCCCCCTTCAGCGGGCAGTGCTCACCTCTCTCCCCCTCCGAGCTGGCTGTGGTATGTCCCTCAGCATCCTGTGCAAAACTCGGAACTTCCTGTAATACAGACCTATCACTGCTGCTCTCTCTGCTTGTACAGGGTGATTGGTCTCGTTTCCACCCCCTCCTGTAGTTTTCTGCAGTCAGCCTGTAGTGGGTGGGGCCTGTTGGGCCCCTCCCACAGCTCTGCTCTCTGCACAGCAATAATTGCTCCAATTAAAACACAAACCAAAGAAAGGCCTATATTGAAAAGCTCCGCCTCCCTTGGGGTTTTGGAACATCATCTTTGCCCTGCAGTCGTAGATGGGAGACAACACGGCCTTACTTTTATGTGTTCAGGATACAAACTAACCATCACACGCAAAGATTTCCAATCCAGCTACCATCTTGCACCCCCCCTCCAACTTGTTCTGGGCTGCGGGGAAGTGATTTGTAACCTTCAGTGCAGCTCACCATTATAACACAAGAGACCCCAATACATGTGCAGGCTCTGTGTGGCCTCACTGCCGCCTTTCATCCTGGCGGAGCCGTGTGTAGGTGAACGCGCGTCCTCGGCGGCTCCGTCACATCTCGGGGGAATAATTCAGGGGGAAAAGTAGGTCAGGCAGAACAGCTCGGCAAATTAGTATGTGAAAGGAAAAATATTGGAGGCAGGAGCGCGGACAGCCGGCAGCCTGCCACAACCTCTTCACGTCTCCGTCGCCCTCGTTTTCTGTTACGCGCAGCTTATTAAACAGGCCAAACACCTGCCGGCCGCGGGCAATGAGCGAGACGAGCCAGAAAGAGGAACCTGCCTTCCCCTGAATCGCCCGGAGAAATGGCGAGACGCTCCTACAAATCCGAGCTGTGCCGCGCTAAAGCGGGGGAAAAGAAAAACCATGGCGTTCAACGAGAACAATATTCTCGTCGAACGCCATTTCCGCAACCGTTACTACATTTCGGCAGTTTCCGTTCATTAGCAGCGGTGAGGAAAACTATTCGAGAAGAAGAGCCGGTGATTGGCTGAAACATACGCCAGCAGATTGGCCCTTCTGTGGAGGACCTTACAATACATAGGAGACCACGGAGAGGTCTGCTGGGAGATTTCTCTAGGTCACTCACACACAGCTTAGAGTAGCATACTGGCTGACATTGAAGAAGAAAAAAAACATGGCGGCACCCAGGGCCAAAGCTAGGAGGGGGCTGGGGGGGGGGGGCAGCGGTCCGG
>NW_017307483.1:185939-197887 GCF_000935625.1 Nanorana parkeri | reverse complement strand
TTGTAGTGAGGGTCTGGGGGGGGGGGCATGTGCTCCGGGTGCTGTTTTAGAATGGGTGCCACTGGGTGTGTGGATGGAGAACTTCTCCCTTGGGGGATGACAACTCTGAGCCTTTGCCCCAGGTGACAATGTCTAGCTTCCCCACTGGCGTCACCACTTTGTACACACTTATGGCTGCAGGCGTTCTTGACTTGGTTGTACATGAATGATATCTCCTTTTGTCATAGTACATAGGGGTGCAAGGTTGCCAGGTGAGCCTCGAAGTGTATCTAAAGTCCAAACTTTTTGGATGTAGCAGATGATAACAGAAAGGCAGATAACAGAAAGGCAGCTCTTTCAAGTTTTTGTTTCTCAATGCATATCCAACTTCTAGGTCCTTGAAGGAGAGTAGAGCGCCAATGTTCCCCAAGTCCCAAAACATCTCAGGAGAGCTTTGAAGGTTTGTGGTGACCCAGAATGAGCTTTCCTTAAAATATCCAGAAGGTCAACGAAAAACACAGAGCCATCAAAGAGAGGGGAGAAGAACACATGGAGTCATATAGTCAGACCGTATGTAGCTGGAGTGTTGGAAAAACTGAGAAGGGTCTTTATCAAACATCTCATCCCAACGTCCTTCAAGGCCAGCAATACTCTGAGACAGAAGCTTGAACATCCGAAAGACCCAACCACAAGAGAAGTGTCAAAGTGTCTTGGTATATGTAGTGTATTGAGGATTGCAAAGACCTTTACATCGGGAGGACAAAACAATCTCAATAAACAAACGGTCCAACATAGGAGAGCAAACTCTATAGAATAAGATTTGGCAGTATGTTAAGGAGAAGGAACCTACCTTCAAAGACAGTGAGGTTCACATTTTGCTTGCAAGAGATGTGAAGATGGCCAACTAAGTCAAACTGCAACAACCATCCCTTCAACACCATCTGTCTTCCACATAGAATGCCGTTCTAACATCACTACCCCGGCATTTTGTACCTTCATGTGAATAGAAAGGTTAACACCTATGCAGACTTCCTGACACCAAGGATGGGATTATGTGCATGGAGGAGGCACAGGACACGGAGGGACGCTGGAACTCGGGGAGCAAGGAGATGCCTGAAACGCAGGGTGCAGCTAAGTCTTGAAGAGCACGGGGGTTCTGCTTCAGGCAGATGAATTGCTTGCCATCCCTCCTCACTCTCTCTCCTAGCTATCTCTCCTCTCTCTTAGGGCAGGTTCCAACCAATTTCCGTACCAGATCTGGTCCGCAGTTCCAGTGTATTCCAGACCAGACAAAATGAGGCATGCAGTATTTTCCAGGTCTGTTCTGGAACGGACTGCGCTGGTGTGAACAGAGGCGGCCAGAAATAGCATAGGGATACATTAGGATGTATTTTGGGTCCAGAAACAATCTGGTCTGGTCTGGAGATGATGTGGTGGGAATTGGCCCTCAAAAAGAAGGAACATTCTTTCGAGAACAGTGAGGTGCACATTTTGCTTTGCATAAGGGCGGGAAAGGGACCATCTACATCAAATTGGGAGCCTTCAACACAATCAGCCTTCTAAATAGAATTCCATTCTAACGTGACTACCCCAGCATTTCACCTTCATGTGAATAGAAGGGTCATTACCTACGCAGACTTCCTGACACCAAGGATGGGATTATCGAACTTGATCAGGGGGATTCCACAACTTTCACACCTTCCGCTTTGTCCTTTGGACCCATTCCATGGTGATTGGATGAAAGTGTTGGATGGGGTATGTTCCCAACACTCATTAGAACTAAAGAAGTTGCTTGGAGAAGCTATGAACGTCTTCAACATTACAGAACCATCAAAGATGAATGTGACCAACTACTACGAGCTACACCATGACCCGGATCAACGAGAACCTTCACACACAATTGTCTTGACACGCAGGCTCCCTCCATCAGAGCTTAATACCAACAGTTGAGAAAAAAAAACCTGGACAAAGAGACCCTCGGGGGCGGGAAGTAACTCTGGTCCAATTGCTGGTTCATTCACTGGCACAGAAATTGAGGAAAAATCCAAAAATATTGGAGTTGTCACCAAACAGGGATAGAGGGGAAATCTTCCAACAGGGTCACTTGTTATGGTGACAACTAAGAGGGGTCTTCCCTCACTTTGGAGAGACGTTGTGTCTATGGAAAAGGAAGTGAAGGGAAATCTCCCCAATGGGATCCAAACCACACAAAAACCTCGGGGCGTTCTAACTATTCCCTTTTCTGTTCAACAAAAAACAAAAATAGTGGTTAAGATGCACTCTACATTTTTATGCACTGTGCAATCTCTCACCACAACAAATGAACCAATGTCTCTAATCCGGTACGGTTTGTACGATGGTCGCGGGATGCCGGACTTTTTCAAGGCACCGGAAAATTGGTTGTAAAGATCTTTCAGCAGGCTGGCTCCTTCGGCCGCGCCGGCTAAAAAAATCTCTGAACATGTTCCGTCTCATCTTCAGCAATTCATCACCCAGCACACGCACACACGCACACCCACACACACACACAGACCACCAAACACACCACCAAACACTCCTCGATCATAGACAAGTACAATGTGCTTAGATGTGGTCACTCCTCCTCCGTAGGGCGTCACTTCACAGGAACAGGAAAGGAAAATTTCTCATTTTTGCCCCCTCCCCGGCACACAGAGAAGACAAACTAAACACACACAGAAGACGCCGGTGGTTATTTTAGATCACAATGGGGGTTATCTAAAAGCGTATAGTGCTCTAAATGACATCTTGTCCTGGCTGCCTGTCATGTTGATCCATAGGTTTCAGCATTTGACCTTGAGCGTGTATGCAAATTGGGCGATTGAACTTGACTTGATGCATGCTTGCTCTGGGTCAGAGACTCCGAAACATTGATGAGACCAGCAGACACCTCAATGGGCACAGAGGTCAGATAGAAGACTTCGCTGGCACGTCAGCTGCTCAGACAGTCTGGCTGTTCTTCAATTATTGTACAAGACAACAACACACAATGCATCGCGGCAGCCAAAATACTCGGCGCTATAAGAGAAGCGGCTTTAAACACTTCCAGAGACGGCGACATTTTTGCATCTTCGGGGGTCCTTGCAAGCCCCACCCACCCGCCATGGTCAGCCTGCATAGCACAGAGAAGCACAGAGGCTCTGCGATCACTGGGAATAAAATATGGTAATGGAAACAGAAAGGTTTTATTGAAAGAAATGAATTAGCATATTAATGCGAACGAGGGATTGTAGTCCATCCCGGGGGCGGAGCTTGGAGCGGTGACTACTTTACAACACACACAGCGACCATGGGGAACAGACGTAGCCCCCCTCCAAAAGGAAGAACAGTGTCAGAGATGATTGGAGGATCTACAGCCGATCCCCCTTCATCTCCCCCCCCAGTCATGACTCAGTCCTCGCGCCCCCCTGTGAACGTGCGTCCGTTGAGGCGATGTTTCTGAAGTGAAAGCAGTCTGCTGATGAAGCCGATAGCACTTGTTCCTCTCGGGGAAGGCACCTCACAAAACCACCGCCAAGCCTTTTCACCTCCCACGCAGTGGAAACACTCGCGCAAACACTTGAAAAGTGCTCGGAGGATCTGCAGCCATCAGAATTACGCGGCTCGCTGGCCGGGCCTTACCGGAGGCCAACCAGACAGCAGACTAGGGTCCGGCACCCCATGGGGCTCTTTAATAAACATTTTACGATAAGGGACACGATGATTTTTTACTTTAGCAACTAGTGCAAAGGAAATGCAGTGGTTTTGGTCGTAGTGAGCAGACGCCCGCCTTGCAGCGTGTCAGGAAAGGACAGCGAGAGAGTCTTCACTGGTTTCCACGCGTTACAAGTCGACGTGACTTTCAGTCTTCGGGCAGCCTTCGGGCAAACCTTATCAACTGCCGGCCCGCAGCAGTCGAGAATATACAGAAGTGTGCTGGACCGTGCAAGCACCTGATGTCAACATAGTTGCCACCGTTTGAAATAACTTCCAGTGAACATGCCGGTCTGTAGCGCTCGGGTACATACAGCAATATGGACGCCATCATTTCTGCGGTCATTAACCTCTTGCCGTCCGCCCGTAATAAAAAAACGGACGGACGGCACTGCTGCATTGGTAGGTTGCTGTCGCCAGACGGCATTTTTTTTCTGCTCGCGCGCGCCCCCTGGCGGGCACGCACGGGCAGAAAAGATCCGGCCATTGCACACATCCGTTACCGGGTGTTTCACATATAGGCGATCAGCGGCTCCATAGTTCGCGTCCTGTCAGTGTGCCTTTGCTATTATATAGGGGGATTGTTATCCCCCTATATAATAGCAATAACAATAAGTGCAAAAAAGTAAATATAAATAAAATAAAAGTCACATATAAAAAAAGGGGAAAAAAACCCCCCAAAATGTTTAACTCCCCCACCCCCACGTTTACGCGCCTATAAACGTAAATACGCGACCGGTGCCCCAGCGCGCAAAAATTACAATTGTCCCAGTGGTGAATAAATACCTCCAAAAGAAAGCTCTATCTGTCCCCAAAAAAGGGTATAAAATTCATTTCAGTACAGCGCTGCATGACGGAATAAATGTCAGTCAAAGTACCGCAGCGCTGAATACTGAAAAATGGCCTGGATGGGAAGGGGGTTTAACACCGCGGATGTCAACTGGTTAAGTAACACGATGATGATATTTCTGGTACAAAGCAAAGCTAAGCTATTTACTAACGAAAAAAGTTTTTTCTTACATTTCTTGTTATGCAACAGTGAAAAAAAAGTAACAAAATGAAAAAAAAAAAAAAGGATACAAAAAACAAAACAAACACATTGACATAATAAAAAAAGAACAATAGGTAAGGGGAGAAGGGGAAGGCGGAGTTAACTAGGGCTGCTTAGAGTTAATAAGGGGTTACATAGGAATACATTTTATTAGGAGGTTTCTTTAAGGCCTCATTCACAGGAGAATCGTCCGGCGCGTACAGCTCTGTGCTGCGTGCACAGCCGTATCGAGCAGCTCCCGGGAAGTTGACCTTTTTAGGACGTATCACGTGCTTACATTCACAAGTTGTTAATGACTCAAACAGAGATTCTGAGCACCGGGGACGGAACTGCCGCCTCTAGACAGATGAAGAGCAGAGAATATCGGGCCCCCGTGGTGGGTTTCCTCAGAACGCCGGCCCTGTGAGAGTTTCAGTGCCTTGACTTCACCACGGATGGTGCTATTCCCTTGCAGCCGAGGAGCGGGCGAGTGACGGCGCGTTTCCTCACTTATCTCTTCGCTCACATTGGAGGTTTTGGTCTAATGAATTTATCGTGGATGGTGATGAGTCATCGCTTCAGGAAGGACAAAACCAGCCTTGTCAGACCGGGACAAGAACTAAAAGGGTCATTCCACCCAAAATGACATCTGTATGGAGTCTTTCATCTCTTTGGCTGAGATCCCAGCTCATCCCGATACCTATTCCTTATTATAGACCCAACCCCGGTACTCATAGACCGTTAACAAATCCAACAGGGATGCCGGGAACCCCTCATAATGGGCACAGCAGGTGTACAGACCCAGGAACTCAGTGCAGGGATGGTGGGAGCTCCTCATAATGGGCACAGCAGGTGTACAGACCCGGGAACTCAGCACAGGGATGGTGGGAGCCCCTCATAATGTGCACAGCAGGTGTACAGACCCAGGAACTCAGCTCAGGGATGGTGGGAGCTCCTCATAATGGGCACAGCATGTGTACAGACCCGGGAACTCAGTGCACCCCTTTAAATATCTCCTCCCAATTCCCAGGTTTGTCTCCATGGGGAGGGTTGACAGGTTTGTCTCCATGGGGAGGGTTGACAGGTTTGTCTCCATGGGGAGGGTTGACGTCTACAAACAATGAGACGGTTTTATCCTCTGGCCGGTCTAAACGCGGCGCTTAGCTCAGTTCTTATGGCGTGTGGTTTCAAGTGATACAGTTAAGTACGGCAGAAAATAGATAAAATAACCCCAAGAGGTGAAGCCGAGTCTAGCGAGTCCAAATCTGGCCGTGAGGTTTCCATGGTAACCTCAAAAAAAAAAAAAGGATAACCAGAGCTTCAGCATTTTCTTTACTGGAAAACAAACTTATTTATGAGCAGCCTGTGAGAGTCAGTGGGAGGCGGACGGCGAACGTTTCTCGGCTCCATTAGTAAGAGATGGGCCCTGTGGGCTGCGGCTGGGCGCTTCTGCTGCTTCCTCGCTCATCGATCTCTGCAGAAGGTTTGATAGACCACACTGAGGTCTCAGGATACACCGACTCATTTAGGACCTGTGTCAATGCGCTCTTGTTTGCTTCAAGCGGGTTGTGCATTCCCATACAAGTGTATGGGAATGCAAAGCACGCTTGAAAGCAGGTCAAAGGCAAGTCAGAAGGAGGTCAACTGCTGGGCCAACGCACCTGGCAATGAATTCTCAATGATATCAGAAGGGACTTAAACGGAGGCTATCGATACAAGCCCAAAGCCCAACCACACCGGCCCTTAGACTGACTCATGCACTGAAACTCAGGAAACCTGACCTGCTTCAGGCCCATACCCATGTGTGATGAGGTCCCATAGGAAGACCTCTCATCTCTCTAATCTAATAGCTTTGGCTATTAGAGATGAACATGATGTGACCAAAATTGTGCAGCCCCCTCTGAATGATGGAGCTCAGGTGTCTCCAGTGAAGGTCCTGTTAATACTCCCATCATACAAAGACATTGTAGACAATTGTGCTCTCCCCTCCTTGTGGTCACAGTTTGGTGAAGACCCTTTTCTGTTCCACCATGACTGTCCCCTGTGTACAAAGCCAGAGACACGGTGTGACCAGTTTGTGAAGGCCACTCAAGTCCCTCCACACCAGAGCCCTGGCCTCAACCTTATGGAACATAAGTGCACCATGGGAGTTATTGAGTTCAGGTGTACAAAGCCATCTCCATAAAGACATGGTGTGACCAGCTTGGTGTGGAGGAACTCGAGTGTCCTGCACAGAGCCCCGACCTCAACCTTACTGAACACCTTTGCGATAAATTGGAATGCCCAACGTAAGCCGGATCTTCTCATCCACCATCAGTAACTGACCTCACAAATGGGCTCAAATCCCACAGACACCCTTCCAAAATCTTGTGGAATGTCTTCCCTGATGTGTGGGGGATGTTATATCTACAAAGAGGAGGCCAACTCCATATGAACGGCCTTGGTTTTGGAATGGGATGTCCAACCAGCTCATGTGATGGTCAGTTGTCCACAGACTTTAGGCCATACATTGTACAATAACTATTGGTTTCATAAAGCTGATGTACAATATATACATCCACATGATATTACTACTTGGATTCCTCCATTTTAGAGTCAGAGAGGTCTGGTTCCTGTCTGTGCTTATGGGCCCCATAGCAGAGCTCTGCAATGCCTATAGTTAGTTCTATGGCCTGCTGGCGCATGGACTCCATTATTGGCAGTTGCCTTGTGCACCTGGTTGTCCTGCACCACCACAGCTTCTGAAAATGCAGACAGCAGTGTTCCCTGGTTAAACCACCCCCCCAATATTTGGGGAAACTGCATCCTGGACTACACACTGCAGTATGAGAGGGAGGTTTCAGCACACAGAATGATGCGAGACCAGCATTTTCTCACCATTTGTGTCCCATTTGTCTTCACTTGCTCCTTCACCCATCAAACAGGACTGAGAAGCTAACGATTATTTTCATAACCGATTAGTTGTATTAAAATCTTTCTCTCTCTCCCCCCAACCAACTAATCGGTAATGAGAATAGTTGACAACTATTCTCATAATCGATTATTATTGATTTAAATCGATGAGTTGTTGCAGCCCTAGCGTGTACGGCACAATTGTCGGTATCCGCTCCGGCTGCGACGTCTCAGTATACCGCCAGCTACAGCTCGTGGTATGCTGAGCTTAGGGTGACGGGAGGACGCTAGTTTGTGTCCTCCCGTTACCCTAAGGAGAACTATGGGGAAAAGCCTTAACCCCATAGTTCTCCTTTAAGAGTGATTAACCCTTTCCTGTCTTTAGGGCAGGTTCACACCATTATCTGGTCCGGAAAATGGGGTGAACCTGCCCACAGTTCCAGTGCATTCCAGACCAGACAAAATGAGACTTGCAGTATTTTCCTTGTCTGGTCTGGAACGGACTGCGCTGGTGTGAACAGAGACCAGAAATAGCATAGGGATACATTGGGATGCATTTTAGGTCCGGAAAACAATCTGGTCTGGTGATGATCTGGATGGGGTGTGAATGGGCCCTTAGGTCTCGTTCACACCTAGGCGTATTGCATATGCGCGTCCGTCGCGCGGTTTTTTACCGCGATTTGCGCTAAAAAAGTTGCGCGTTTCCGAAGGCTACTTGGCTGTATCCCAATGGAAACGCGCAACAAAACGGCCCAAAGTAGTACCTGTACCTTTCCGGGCGTGGGCCGTTTTGTAGCGCGTTAGGGACGGGCGGAAATACGCCAAGGTGGGAACGAGACCATTGACTACAATGGGATTTATATTTGTGAGCGTTTTGTAGAGCGTTCGTCGAGCGTAGAACGTGCTACAAAACGGTCAAGTGTGAACGAGGGCTTAGTCATGTCCCTCCCCATTAGCAGTCCCCCCGATGGATTCGTCTCTATGCAGTGCCTACAGACCACAGGACAGGTCCTCTTTACCCGAAACGCGAGCTGCAGTGATGAGCGCTTTCCTCACCTGCGATGGAGGGATCTCCTCCTGACTCATCTCACCCGCGCAGGAGACACCGTTCAGCAACTATGAAATCAGCGGTGAGACTCTACGGGTGACTGAGCCGCCTCAAGAAGCAACCACAAGAATTCCCAGCAGCCCCGCCCCCATTAATGGGGCTAATGACACGGCGCGGGAACGCCGCTCTCCGCAATGAAAGGCTCGCACCGTCACGCACTTTCCACTTTCTTGGCGCGGCGGCGGAAAACAAAGTTCACTTTTCAAGATTTAAAAGGAAGGAAATGAAATGTTGCCGAAGTTTTTGTTGAAGTGAATCTGGCGATATATAAAACCTTCGCCGGGCGACATTTCGGCTGTTAAAGGGCCAGGTACGCTGCAGCCGACAAGCGTTTGCGTCGCGCATTAACGTTTGCATGGTTTGACCGACCCAAAACCATGCATGCGGAATTTTCAGCCGTGCACTGCAACACGTGCCCGCGGGAGTGACGGCGCATTGCACCGACGCGCCTAATATGCGTTGCCGCACGTAACCGGGGCCTAAAAAAATAATAATTGCCTCGTTACAAAATACAGATTTCACCTTTGTTACATCCCAGCGCTGCTGATCTCCCGCAGTCTCTTTCAGCCACTTCCTGTCTATATGCCCTCCTCCCAGCGTCAGCTATATCATTGCTTCCGATCGGCCTCCTGACACTGACAACAGGGGACCATCCTGAGCAGACAGAATGTGGAGCGGCTGTGCACGGCAACCAATCAGCTTCTCTCTTTCATTTTCAAATCTTAACTGAACAAACTGAAGAGAGAAGCTGATTGGTTGCCGTGCACAGCTGCTCCAGATTCTGCCTGCCGTGTGTTATACGGCTGCTTGTAGCCTCCATCAGGGTGACAACGCAGGAGAGCAATTGGGAGACAGTTGTCACCCTAGAACAGGAAGTCCCAGAACATGGACCTTCCTGGCGGGATCAGCAGGGAGTATTTGAATGAAAATGTGAAATGTAAATGGGACTGACTGAAATTTGGAAATGATAATGTTTAGGACCCGTTCACAGCGGGGCGCTTTGGCCGCACGGATCCACCGCCATGAACGATCTCATACATTGCTATGGGAACCGTTCAAGCGACCACGCGGGTCTGCACGCCCCGAACCACCCCCTCCCGCCGCAACCGCTCCCTGCACTATTTGTGCCGCGCACATCAGTGCGGCTTCCATACAGGTTTCAATTGAATCAGCGCGGTTTTGGGCGTTTTTAATTGCGTTTCGGCGCTGAAAACGCAATGACAAACTCCCCAATACCTCCCTTGCGAGATGAGCGCGGTAGCCGTGCCGATCCGCAACCGCCCTGGTGTGAATGGGCTGCGATATGAGAGTCCAGCGACCCGGGGAGAGTCCGGCGACCCGGGAGAGTCCGGCGACCCGGGAGAGTCCGGCGACCCGGGAGAGTCCAGCGACCCAGGAGAGTCCAGCGACCCGGGAGAGTCACACATAACGCGGTGCAGATAGCGGCGTTTTTACGCTCCACAGCCAATTGGGCGTCACATTTGCGTTGTGCGAATGACTCAGGACGTTGCGACGAGGCGTTCCGCGAGGAAAAATCGCCGGGGATAGAAAGCGTGCTCGCAGCTCATGAATTATGGAGAGCGCACAGAGCCGGCCGGAACACTCCCAACGCCGACTTCCTCCATCCATTTCCACTCTCATCACACAGCACTGCGGGGCCCCCCCGAGTCCAACACTGATGGGGCCCCTGAGGGCTCTGAAAAGAGACAGCAGAGAGTCAGGGCCATTGCTGGAGTGATAATAGAGTGCAGGTGGGGGGATGGAGGGCGACAAATGAGGAAGCATTTCCTCAGTCCCCCCAGTGATCAGACTGCAACAATGTAACTTTGTAGCAAGTCACAAGGTGAGAGGCTGCAGCAGGGGTTGATCTGTGTCAGACATTTGTGAATGTGTAATGTTTTCTGGAAGCCATGTACAGCACCCTCCTCTCACGTGGTGGCCGGAAGAGACATCCACACGCGTGACATGTGTGCAATCCATTCCCAACCACACAGGAAGTCACATATTCCCTGCTGATCAGAACAGATGTCACCATTGTGACATCCTTGTCCATGCAGTTTTTTCCTCCATCTTGTGATGCAGGAAAAACTGAAATTACTGGACCCATGTAGGTCTATGGGGAATCAGATGTAAACAGACATGTGTCCAGTTACATCAGATTACTTCTGATCTGTCACGGTCAGGTCCATTGACACGGAGCTCTGCTGGGTTTGTTTTGCCGGACCTGGCCGGAGCCGACCAGATTTAAACAGACACATGTTTAGATTTGGCTGCCCATAGAATAAAAATGGCTCCCGACCAGGTCCACCTGAAAAACCCACAGGTGGACATGATCAGAATGCCCTTGTGAAAGGGGCCTTAGTATTAAGCTGGCCATACACCTTACAACCATCGCACAACTTTAGTTCTGTGATGGTTGTAAGGTCATTAAAATTTCGTATGACCTGCCAATCCTGGACAGGCAGATCGTACTTGCGATCATCACAAGTCCTCCCCGCTGAGGGTTTGCTAGAGAAAGCACAGAATAACATTTAAACATCGATGATAGGGGTAGTGATAGGGGTTTACTTATAGAAGTTCTGCCTGCTGTACCTCAGAATGGATGCCATTTACATGGCACTAGCGCCCTTAGATGCAGCTGACGGGTATAGGAATTTCCTATACTCATCAACACCATCTAGCAAGTGCCAAGCAAATGGCATCTACCCAGCCTATAAAGGAACCCCATAGCATTATTACATACAAAAGTAGAAGGCAATTCTTTATAGGTCTTTAGGGGTGGGTGACTCCGGCCCTCCAGCTGTTGTGGAACTACAAGTCCTAGGAGGCATTGCAAACCTTTAATAGCCACAGGCATGACTCCCAGAGGCCGAGGCATGATGGGATGTGTAGTTAAAGCGCAGCTGGAGGGCCGGAGTTGCCCACCCCCGACCTGAATCTCTACACCCACACGGGCGCACATGTAGGCATAGCTTTTAAAATGCGCCTTTTATATGCGGCGCCCCAGAGGGGGTTTTTTTTCTTCCGGAGGAATCTATGGACATCCGTGTGTAATGGCGTGTACAGGCGTAAGTGCCCAAATGAGAAACGTTGGCGGTCAGGAAGTTACGCCCAATGCAAACGCAGTTATGCGCATAGACCCGTGTGCAGCGTTTGTGGTCTGTGCAATCCTGAGGACAGAAAGTTAAAGGATCACTCTATCCACAAGTGACTCCGCCCACACTTTCG
>NW_017307483.1:182561-185791 GCF_000935625.1 Nanorana parkeri | reverse complement strand
TATATATATGGCAACTCCCTCATCCCTCCCCCCGGGGTGATTTCACAACCCCCGGCAATTAATAGGCACTCCGCGGTGAGATTTCGGATATCTCTGGTGGCAGTGATCATGTAACACGGGAGGGGGTTTCACAATCCTAAAAATGGAATGGGGAGCGGCTGAACATACGCGGCGACGCAGTTGTATGGAGACGAGGTCAGAGGGCAAAGAGTGAGTATAGGGAACAGAGACAGGAAATCACTCTGACTCTTGTAGACAACACGCACTGCACATAGCTGAGGGGAAGCATGTTAGAATGAACGGGGTGCATGTAATCCGTTACAATGTATCGCAGGTCAGGGCAATGACAGGACGAGCCCAGCGACTGCGCGGAAAATCAAAGCTGGGAGTCACGTCTGTCCCGAGTCTCGCAATGCCTCATGGGAGTTGTAGCGAGAATAGCGGAGAGACGGACGGACATTCTTCCGCGTCACGCTCGTCTACAAACATTCCGCGAAGTGTCCGCACGCGGGGGCGCGCGCTTTCCTTTATAAATATTTGAACAGCTTCCTGGCGGATTACGTTCGGGAACAAAAGGCCATTATGCCTTTGTTTTCGCGCCCGGCGATATTAGAAGCGCAGGCGGGCGGGCGATCGGCCGCGCCGCCATCGGAAGGCTGCGACGTCGCTGAATGAAGCGTTTGTGTTCCGGGATCCTCCTTAGATCAACCGTCCGGAGCGAGAGAAAGAAACGCATTGTTCCCGGGGGAGGCTTCTGATTGGTCGGCTGACTTCCTTATATTGTTATTATGTATAACCAGACGGACGGAAATCATCTGCGCGGAGGACTCTGCGTCTCTCCCGGCAGCCCCACCGCATCGCCGCTACTACCGAGGGGGGGGGGGGCTGGGGGGGTGGTGCCAGGGGATTGGTAGGAATAAAACTGCTCAATGACCTTCAAATTGAGTGACAGAGGAGCGTTATAACCCCCATCTGTGTCTCATTGGGGAGATTTCCATTCATTTCCTGTCCGATAGCCACAACAGGAAGTGAGATGAGATCCCTCCAAAGAGTGGGGAATCCCGGGAGGTCAGTAGGGTCACCAGAACCAGTGTCCCCATTGGTAAGATTTCCCTTAATTTCCTGTCCAATAGCCACAACAGGAAGTGAGATGAGATCCCTCCAAAGAGTGGGGAATCCCGGGAGGTCAGTAGGGTCACCAGAACCAGTGTCCCCATTGGCAAGATTTCCCTTAATTTCCTGTCCAATAGCCACAACAGGAAGTGAGAGGAGATCCCTCCCTCCTCTGTTTCATTGGGGAGATTTCCCTTCATTTCCTGTCCGATAGCCACAACAGGAAGTGAGAGGAGATCCCTCCAAAGAGTGGGAAATCCCGGGTGGTCAGTAGGGTCACCAGAACCAGTGTCCCCATTGGCAAGATTTCCCTTAATTTCCTGTCCAATAGCCACAACAGGAAGTGAGAGGAGATCCCTCCCTCCTCTGTGTTTCATTGGGGATATTTCCCTTCATTTCCTGTCCGATAGCCACAACAGGAAGTGAGAGGAGATCCCTCCAAAGAGTGGGAAATCCCGGGTGGTCAGTAGGGTCACCAGAACCAGTGTCCCCATTGGTAAGATTTCCCTTAATTTCCTGTCCAATAGCCACGACAGGAAGTGAGAGGAGATCCCTCCTAAGAGAGGGAAATCCCGGGTGGTCATTAGGGTCACCAAAAACATTGTCCCCATTGGGAAGACTTCCCTTCAGTCCCTGTCCGATAGCCACAACAGGAAGTGAGAGGAGATCACTCCTAAGAGAGGGAAATCCCGGGTGGTCAGCAGAACCAGTGTCCCCATTGGGGAGATTTCCCTTCACTTGCTGTCCAATAACCACAACAGGAAGTGAGAAGAGATCCCTCCGAAGAGAGAGAACTCCCTAGTGGTCAGCAGAACTAGTGTCCCCATTGGGAAGACTTCCCTTCACTCCCCGTCTGATGGCCACAACAAGAAGTACGAGGACATCCCTCCGAAGAAAGAGAAATCCCGGGTGGTCAGCGGGGTCACCAGAACTAGTGTCCCCATTGGGGAGATTTCCCTTCACTTGCTGTCCAATAACCACAACAGGAAGTGAGGGAACTCCCTGGTGGTTCCCATGGCTCTTTGGTGGATGGTTGTCCTCTGACCATGAAAACATGGAGCCGGCAATGTACAGGAAGGTGCTCACGTGTCTCCGTCCACCCGACATCGCCATCTCTGCACCGAAACAATCCCATGGCACAGCCATCCCTGCCGGGGTCTGACCCCTGACCTCTTCTGCAGGTGGCCAATGTGGCCCGGAGCCGCTTTACTGGCAGCGGAAAGGTTTCCCCTCAGCAGGCGTGTTACAGAGCGTGGACCCCCAACCCCCATGTCTGCGATAATAACCCCCCATTCCATGTAATCCACCGCCCACAGGCAGCAGGTCATGTGACCAAAGACCAAACAACTTCCAGCAGAGCCGACACATCCAATGCCACAAATGTTACTCTGCTGGAGGACTCTGCTCCTTCCTCTATAACTCTCCTCTCCGGAAATACTCTGCTGTGCTGGAGGACTCTGCTCCTTCCTCTATAACTCTCCTCTCCTGTAATACTCTGCTGGAGGACTCTGCTCCTTCCTCTATAACTCTCCTCTCCTGAGATACTCTGCTCTGCTGGAGGACTCTGCTCCTTCCTCTATAACTCTCCTCTCCTCAATATTCTGCTCTGCTGGAGGACTCTGCTCCTTCCTCTGCAACTCTCCTCTCCTGAAATACTCTGCTCTCCTGGAATACTCTGCTCTGCTGGAGGACTCTGCTCCTTCCTCTATAACTCTCCTCTCCTGTAATACTCTGCTCTGCTGGAGGACTCTGCTCCTTCCTCTATGACTCTCCTCTCCTGAAACACTCTGCTCTGCTGGAGGACTCTGCTCCTTCCTCTATAACTCTCCTCTCCTGAAATACTCTGCTCTCCTGGAATACTCTGCTCTGCTGGAGGACTCTGCTCCTTCCTCTATAACTCTCCTCTCCTGAAATACTCTGCTCTGCTGGAGGACTCTGCTCCTTCTTCTATAACTCTCCTCTCCGGAAATACTCTGCTCTGCTGGAGGACTCTGCTCCTTCCTCTATAACTCTCCTCTCCTGAAATACTCTGCTCTGCTGGAGGACTCTGCTCCTTCCTCTATAACTCTCCTCTCCTCAATACTCTGCTCTGCCGGTGGACTCTGCTCCTTCCTCTA
>NW_017307483.1:181164-182364 GCF_000935625.1 Nanorana parkeri | reverse complement strand
CGAGGGGTGGGTGTGCGGGGGGGCGGGGGGGGATTGTCTCTGTGAAGGGATCGCGGTACATCTCGGCAGCTGGAGTTTTGTTTACAACACGAGCGTATTACAATGAGAGGAAGTAAACACCGCTCCCTTTCTGCAAGATCCCACTTCCCTCCCACCATGTCCCCGCAGACTATCGCTTCATATACAAGACTATACCCAATTCCAAGACCACCCTGCCCTGTCCTCGCAGAGCATTGCTCACCGTTCTGAAGACTGTCCCTCTCCATCTTACAGTCCATCCTGCCTTGGCCTCACACAATGTATTTTCCATCCTGCAGACTATCCCTCCTTACCCCCAGAAGACCACCCTGTCTGGACCTCTAAGGATATGCAAGTTACCCCACCCGGTTACAGAGAACATCTCCCCCCATCATGCAGACTATCCTACTTCATTCTGCAGACCATTCCCACTCACCTCAGAATACCACCCGGCCTTATCCTCTAAGGGTGTCCCATCATGCAGACTATCCCTTCTGCCTTCCTATCCAGCATTTTACAGGTGCCTACATATGTAGCATCCTCCCATGCTTTATAGACCAATTACCCCATCCTGCAGACCATCTCACCATCCTCCAGACCATCTCTCCATCATGCAGACCATCTCTCCATCCTGCAGACTATTCCTCCCATCATACAGCCTATGCACCCACCCTACAGACTATTCCTCCCATCGTACAGCCTATGCACCCATCCTGCAGACCATCTCTCCCCTCCTGCAGACCATCTCTCCATCCTGCAGACTATTCCTCCCATCCGACAGCCTATGCACCCATCCTACAGACCATCTCTCCATCCTGCAGACTATTCCTCCCATTATACAGACTATTCCTCCCTTCATACAGCCTATGCCCCCATCCTACAGACTATTCCTCCCATCATACAGCCTATGCCCCCATCCTACAGACTATCCCTCCATCCTACAGACCATCTCCCCATCCTACAGACTATCCCTCCATCCTACACACCATCTCCCCATCCTACAGACTATTCCTCCCATCCCACAGACTATGCCCCTTTCCAATAGACTATATCCCCATCCTACACACCATCTCCCCATCCTACACACCATCTCCCCATCCTACAGACCATCTCCCCATCCTACAGACTATCCCTCCATCCTACACACCATCTCCCCATCCTACAGACTATCCCTCCATCCTA
>NW_017307483.1:177204-180996 GCF_000935625.1 Nanorana parkeri | reverse complement strand
GTGCGCCTGCCTGACACTACAGATGTTTGTACAGCAGACGGCCGCAGATTATCGCACCTCCGCTGGCATCGATGAGCAGTCCTCTGGTGGGGAAGGGGTTCATCGGCGAGGACCGGCAGTCTTGGATGAAAAGCTCCCTTAGTGTCAGCATGAGGAACATCCCGGCATTAGAGATAATACCTCCCGCCTTTACTGTGCACAACTCTGATAACAATGGGCAGAGCTCCATTTTGAGCCCAAGGCAAGAACAGAAAATTGTACGCCCCCCCCCTTCACCGGACAGATCTGTGCAGTATGTGACGCCATGCGCCCCGCCTCCAGGATGGCGGAGCACATGCGCAGAATGCGCTGGTGGCCAAATCCGAAAGAGCATTTTTTCACTGTTGGGGCGTTTAGGGGAAATATTGGGGGTCTAAAACAGACCCCTGACATTTCCCTTTTTGAAATAGAAACAGAGATTGAGGACGCAGAGTCCTCTGCCCATACAGGTGGGGGAGAGCAGCGGGGATCCGAGGAGAAGCACCAGCCTGTGCCGCCCCTCTTCTCCCTGCCCAGCCGCGGCTGTGTTGGCCGCCTGGCGCCCCTGTCGTCAATGGCGCCCTGTGCTCGCCATGCTAACAGGGGCAAGGGGGGCGCAGCCAGGCCGGCCCTGGCTGTGCCCCCTCTGAGCTGCGCCGGAGGCGAGTACCTCACTCGCCCCATGGTAGCTACAACCCTGTCAATTGGGGCGAGTTACCAAAGTATAGGCTGGGACCAGACCTTTGCGTTGCAGTGCTGCACAATGTATGTGTTCCTGCATTGTACCCCAATGTACTGCCCCATGAGGATCCCGCTCACCGCACAGTAGAGAGATTTCCTCTCACCCTCGGCTGCGTTTCTAAAACAGGAAGTGAAGGGAATCTCCCCCAGGAGACAGCAAAAAAGAAGAAGACCTGACAGACGTTTCAATCCAAAACTAAAACAATTATCGGCTTTCGATTCCCCCAAACTGCTACAAAATGTTCCCGTAGAGTATCATCTGCCAGGATAGTATGCTGGTTCTTGTAGTCCTCCAGCGTCCTCTTGGAATACACTGACCCTCCCCCCTCCATCATGGAGCGTTCACTAGTTACATATTTACCAGAGAACACAAAGTTATCAGAGAAAGAGGAAACATTTCTACTTCCTGTCTGATAGAGGAAAAATGTTCCATGGACGTCAGATTAGAAGTAACGGCCGCACATCCCCCCCTCCCCCCCACCGTGTCCTCTCATGGCCGCGCTCAGGACTTCACTCAGTCAGGTTGTCACATAATGAAGGACAGGCCAATCCTGCCGATCTGTAAACAATCCGAATCTGAAGGCGGCTACGTCTATATTCCCGACATGTCACAATCAGAGATCTACAAGGGGTGGAGCCAGAACCAGGGGACACACTGGCCCACCCTCCAATCTGAGATCTACAAGGAGTGGAGCCAGAACCAGGGGACACACTGGCCCACCTTCCAATCTGAGATCTACAAGGGGTGGAGCCAGAACCAGAGAACACACTGGCCCACCCTCCAATCTGAAGTCTACTGGGGGTGGAGCCAGAACCAGGGGACACACTGGCCCACCTTCCAATCTGAGATCTACAGGGGGTGGAGCCAGAACCAGGAAACACACTGGCCCACTCTCCAATCTGAGATGTACAGGGGGTGGAGCCAGAACCAGGTGACACACTGGCCCACCTTCCAATCTGGGATCTACAAGGGGTGGATCCAGAGAACACACTGGCCCACCCTCCAAAGTCTACTGGGGGTGGAGCCAGAACCAGAGAACACACTGGCCCACTCTCCAATCCGAGATCTACAGGGGGTGGAGCCAGAACCAGGAAACACACTGGCCCACCCTCCAATCGGAGATCTACGGGGGTGGAGCCAGAACCAGGGGACACACTGGCCCATCCTCCAATCTGAAGTCTACAGGGGGTGGAGCCAGAACCAAGGGACACATTGGCCCACCTTCCAATCTGAGATCTACAAGGGTTGGAGCCAGAACCAGAGAACACACTGGCCCACCCTCCAATCTAAAGTCTATTGGGGGTGGAGCCAGAACCAGAGAACTCACTGGCCCACTCTCCAATCTGAGATGTACAGGGGGTGGAGCCAGAACCAGGTGACACACTGGCCCACCTTCCAATCTGAGATCTACAAGGGGTGGAGCCAGAACCAGAGAACACACTGGCCCACCCTCCAATCTAAAGTCTATTGGGGGTGGAGCCAGAACCAGAGAACACATTGGCCCACTCTCCAATCCGAGATCTACTGGGGGTGGAGCCAGAACCAGAGAACACACTGGCGCACCCTCCAATGAGATCAACAGGGGGCGGAGCCAGAACCGGGGAACACGGAATGAACATACAGACGATGATTAGGACACATGATCAGGGTCCATCCTCGAAGTCCGTCAAACGTACATTTTTCATGTTTGACGGAAGTGGCCTCGAAAGCTCCAAGTACATTATAAATCTCCATTAAGTTCGGTTTTGTGCTCTACGACTCCACCCCCTTGTGAGTACTATGGCCAGCGCTAGGATCCAATCAGTATCAATGTGGTTGTCTTTTTACTCAGCAGACTGAAAGTGAGTTGGTGACCAAGCTGTATTGCTTAGCTGCAGTAGTGAGAAGGGAGGTGGTTGTGTAGTTTAGCAGGAGTGCCCAGATCACTATACTGGCTGAACAGAACCAGGTCAAACAATCCATATAGTTGTATGTCAGCTGTATAATTAGCCCTTCGCCTGCAGTGGGATTGTACAGCGCTCCACCTACAGACAGCGCCATTAGTCTCCAGATAACCCCCGCTTCAGTATGGAGATGATCGGAAAATCCCCGGGCCCCCCCTGAGGTCGTTCACTTTTATAGAGCTGCAGGTTGACCTGTTTTCGGGTCTCCTCGGAGTATCTGGATTCCCATAATTCATAGCGGATCACTTCCACCCTCCTCCGTCCTGACCCAGATACTTCCTCCCTTGCCTATATTTAAAAGGACAACCCCCCCCAATAAAAATGAATCTCTCCCAACAGCGGAGCTATTTAAATCTCTACGTCTATTTCTGAAGCTGGGAGACTTGTGAATATTCCCGATTCCAAAATTAAGAATAAAGATGTGCCGGGATGTAAAGAATTCGTTTGTGTCTCCAGTCATGGGGGGGCCCAAAATGATCCCAGCCGGTGTCTGGTGGTCCGGCCATGGGGTCTGGCCACAGGGCGTGTGCACGTCGACACACATTGTGTCTGCAGGATTCTGCAATGCATGCTGGGTAGTCCAATCATTATTTTATTTTTTTACATAACCTGCCTGTATACATGAATGATCACTACGATGGAGATGAACAAACAATGCCCAATTTACAGGTTCCTCCCACCCAGAGGTCCCGTAGGGACCGCCCATCACATACACAGGTTGGTTCTTCCCACCCAGACTCCGCCTATACGTGGGGACCGCCCATCACATACACAGGTTGGTTCTTCTCACCCAGACTCCGCCTATACGTGGGGACTGCCCATCACATACACAGGTTGGTTCCACCCAGACCCATCTCTGAAATGTTGGCACTGCCCATCACGCCAAGCTCACATGTTGGTCCCACCCAGACCCCGCCTCTAGATATATCAAGACCACCCATCACATCCACTGTACAAGTTGGCCCCACCCAGACCCCACCGTTAAGTATGTAGAGGGCTCAATGTGCGCAATAATGCATTTTTGAGCATGTGCAGTAATTCAAATGAGGGGGGAGGGAGAGAGAGAGAGAGAGAGAGAGAGAGAGAGAG
>NW_017307483.1:175037-177150 GCF_000935625.1 Nanorana parkeri | reverse complement strand
GGGGAGAGAGAGAGAGGAGGGGAGGGGGAGGGGAGATCATGTGACCATTGGTTGATTTCCTCATGGTCTGTGCTGGAAATTGGTGTCTCTATTTCGCCCTCTGAGCGTCTATCTATATGACGCGTGATGAAAGCCACTTCTGGAAGAACACTTTTCTTTTCCTTTCTACTGAATTTACGAAACCAACTGCAAAGCTGCAACATCAGCTCACAATCCGGCCGCCCCTCAGGGGGATGCCATCGAGAGGCCGCTGCACGGCAGTCCTGGCTTGGCCGGAGAGGACGACCGATGAGGGTGCTACCGGATTATCATAAGGAGGTAATATTGACCGAGCTTAATTGGTTTTTCCTTTCCTTTACCTTTCCCCTCTTAGATGCCCCCTGACTACCCCAGACAGCCGACTCTACCCCGGTCCTGGATTTAATGTATATCCAAAGAAAAAAACTTTATTGATTGATTGATTCTTCCATTAGGAGTAGGGCCGGGTAAAAAGCCATGTCAGTATTTTTTTTCCCCAAAAAATGTTTGGTGGAGATGGCAACATCAGGAGTAAACTTTTTACAGTAAACTCCATAACAAGGACTAGAGGCCGCCACCTAAAACTGGTGGAGAAAAGATCGAACCACAAAGGGGAGCGGGGGATTCTTTTCAGTCACAGCGGTTACATTGTGGAACTCTTTGCCACAAGCCGTGGTATCTGCAGAGAATATTTATTCATCCAAAAATCAATTAGATACTTTCCTCAGTGACCGTAACATGCAGGGGTACAGGTACTCCTAAAAACTAGACCACACAGGCAGGGGGCGTAACTACAGATAATGGGGCCCCATAGCCAAATTTTAATAGGGCCCCATGGCAAACCCTTGAAAATCTAAATCAAGGACAGGTAGCAGGAGAGCTGTCCGCATAGTCTCTTCCTGTACATCTGATATCAACTGTTCTCGATTGGAAGGTACAGGGTCAACAGCAACTTCAGCAATCCTTCATTGGGCCCCCTTCCACCCCCCCGGGCCCCATAGCAGCCGCAGGGGCTGCTGTGGCTATTGTTATGTCCTTGCACACAGGGACTCTTATACACACGCACAAAAGGTTGAACTTGATGGGCCTGTGTTTTTTTTTCCAACCTCAAATACTATGTAAATATGTATCCCATTTAGGAGATTTCCCTTCACTTCCTGTCCTGAAGACATAACAGGAAATCTCTTCAAAGTTTGCATTATTACCCTCTTAGACAGTTGTCACCAGAACGGGTGTCTCCATTGAAAGATTTCCCCTCTGTTTAGGGCTGCAGCTAACGATTATTTTCATAATCGATTAGTTGGCCGATTATTAAGTTCGATTAATCGGTTAATCGGATAAAAAAGAAAAAAAAAGGCTCCAGTGATGGACTACTAGTTTGTATTGAGATTGTAGTCCATCACCGGAGCAAGCGTGGCGCGGTGGAAGTAAAAAAAAAGTGTGGTGTGCAATATAGTACATTATACAGCGGCGCAGTGCAGAATACCAGCAGCTATAGAGGAATGTAGCAATAGTACATTATACTATAATGTACTATTGCTGGGATTTGTAGTCCTCTGTAGCTGGCATTATTCTCCATTGCGCTGTATATAATGTATTATTGCTGGGATTTGTAGTCCTCCACAGCTGGTGGTATTCTCCATTGCGCTGTATAATGATTATACTGCGCAATGCAGATTACCACTGACCAGTTATAGAGGAACTACAAATCCCAGCAATAATACATTATACAGCGCAATTGAGAATACCACCAACTATAGAGGAACAACAAGTCCCAGCAATAATACATTATACAGGGTGTTTAATATATTATTGCTGGGATTTGTTGTTCCTCTATAGCTGCTGCTGTTCTTCAGTGTGCCGCTTTTTTTTTTTTTTTTAAACAGGAAACATTAAAACTGGTCTCCCTTACCTGTTTCTGAACCCTTGTAAGTTGCGGCGGCGTGCTCTGCGGGCGTGTGTCTGTCTTGTGTGGTGGGCGTGGCATACGCGGCGTGGTCGTGGCGTGCATAGCGTAACTCGTACCTGTTCCAACATATCACCCCTGTACTCCTGTTCCACAACGGCACCCCCACACAACTATTCCACCATTGCA
>NW_017307483.1:170266-175018 GCF_000935625.1 Nanorana parkeri | reverse complement strand
TCAGCGTGCGGTGGGCGTGGCTTACGCGGCCTGTGCCGTGGGCACGGCGGCCGCAACGTGAGAAGCGTGTGACGCGCGGCTCAGGCTGCATGTGGAGCCCCGAACAGGCAAATCAATCGATAGCCGACGAATCGACGATCGAAAACGTTGCCAACGTTTTCAATCGTCGATTTTAATCGACTAAATCGATTAACTGTTGCAGCTCTACCTCTGTTCCTGTTAAGGTGACACTGTCCCGATGGTCACCTGGAATAAAAAGAGAATGAATCTCCCTACCGGGACACAGACAGTGAGAAAAAAAAACATGCCTGGGGTCCACACCAGGGACAAGCATGCAGCCAGTGAAATACCAGCTCCTGTTCTGCATGTCAGAGGATTATAGCACTGAAGTCATCAGATCAGCATTGGGGTGGGGGGGGGGTCTATGCCCACACAGCAGAAATAATATGAATTGTACAAGAGACAACCTTGGTAGATGAGCAGCAGAGCGGACGAGGCCGGAGTGCGGGTATTCATTACTGGATGTACAAGCTGAGCGCCAAGGTCGGAGCCCCAACGTGAAAAGAAACAAATGAAGATGATCAGACTGCCGCCGGTCTGTTTTATACGAGGTCCTGGCGGCCGTTATCACCGATATAGAAAGGAACGGGAAACCCAAAACAGTATAGTTGTCACCAGCACACAGGAAGAGAGAGGAAATCTTCCAATGGGGACACCTGTCTGTGGAGGTTCTCATTCATCCAGGTCATGGTCTACGTGTGTAAAAAATTAAATCAGGGCAACTGGACTTGCTGTGTTTTACTTGAAGACGTTTTGCTGGTTATCCGACCAGCTTTCCCAATCCTGAATGGAGAGAGTTAGTCGGATGACCAGCGAAACGTCTTCAAGTAAAATACAGCAAGTCCTTATGCCCAGATTTATTTTTTACAGAATGGGGACACTTGTTCTAGTGACACTTTGAAGAGACTTTCTCTTGTTATACCTAAACTGAAGGGAAATCTCTCCAATGGGACACAGATGAGAAAAACAAAAAGGAATTATAATCATTCCCTGCTCCATCCACAATGATAAACTCTGGAGAAACTGTCATATAACGTCAGCTTGGAGTTTACATATAGAAGATTAGACAGCTGCTGGCATGACATGCTGAGACTTGTAGTTCCACTCCTCACCAGGAGCCTGATATAAATAAATTAAATGACTTCCAAAGTGACTGACAGCCCCTCCCATCCCATTCTGAGGATCCCCCTATAGAGACCGACAGCCCCTCTCATCCCATTCTGAGGATCCCCCCTATAGAGACTGATCTGACAAAGAAAATAACATGAATAATACATTGGCTGAATCAGAAACATTTTTCACAAGTCTCTTCCGTTCTGGATCTGAAGTCAAAGTGATCGCCATCATTAATTGATGAGCTGCCAGTATATTCCACCATGAGAGGGGGAGAGACGCCATGAATATTACATGAGACCTCCGGATGGCTCTGGATCCCGAATTGTTCAATACACAGCCGGCTGTTTCACAAAGTTCGTCCGTCGCTTTGTTAAAGCTGAAGTTTAATCTGCTTCACCTTCCCTGGTTCTCCCCCCTCCCCTCACCAATAAGCTAAATCACATTTAAAGAAAACCTTTATATATCTTATTTCATCACTGGGACTCTGTGCTTCCCTATGTAATGCATAGCTTTCTGAAAACATCCCAGCACCCTGCCTCAGTACTCCTTAGGAGTCTTCAGCCCTGATGCCAGCAGTGGGAGGAGTTATGCAAATATCAAGATGCCTTGAAGAGTGACAGTCTGGGGATTGGGCTGCATTTGAATTCAGACTGCCCTAGGCAACGCCCACATGTAGCCCTCGTTCACACCTGAACGTTTTGTAGCGCGTTCTACGCTCGACGAACGCTCTACAAAGCGCTCAAAAATATAAATCCCATTGTAGTCAATGGGTCTCGTTCCCACCTTGGCGTATTTCCGCCCGTCCCTAACGCCCTACAAAACGGCCCACGCCTGAAATGGTCCAGGTACTACTTTGGGCCGTTTTGTACCGCATTTCCATTGGGATACAGCCAAGTAGCCTTCGGAAACGCGCGACGGTCACGCGACTTTTTACCACGAATCGCGGTAAAAAAACGCGCGACAGACGCGCATATGCAATACGCCTAGGTGTGAACGAGACCGTAATGCTGAGCCTCAGTGACTGAAAGAACTGAAATCCTATTAATGAAACAGGTGGGCCAGGAACAGGCTGGGGAGGAAAGAGCTAGATGATGCTGAAAGTCCTCTATCCCTTGTACACCCCATCAGACGGCTCCCGATGGAAGAGGCGCTGCTATCATATCACGAGTGAACGATGTCCTGCCTGACGTTCCGGTTTACTTTGTAACAAATTTGTAAAACGCGCGGAAGAAGAACGATTGCTACAATATCTCACACGCCTCTAAAACATGGCCGCCGGCCTCCTTACCAGGGAAGGGCATTGATATTATTAGACACAGAAGGCGGCCTGCTGAAAAAGCAGAACTCTGTTTCTCTCTGCAGGACCTTCACGGATGGCGGAGAGCGACCGCGGTGTCCTGCCGGTAACAGAGCCCCAGGTTCTACAACTGCTGAGACCTCAATGGGAGACCCACGAGGGGACTGACCACCCCCCTGCAAAATAATCATCAGGGTTATTCTTCGACACCGATCCCATGCCGAGGAGGAGTGACACCGAAAATGGCAGCCATGGGGGTCACCACAGGTGTTGGTATTCCCATAGACTGGAATAGGGGCCACACTGACCCCGGAGCTGGGCTCCTTCCGCTGCAGACACACACAGAGCTGGGACCTTGGCTTGTATATGGCAGATCCTTTCAGATTTGTACACAGGTGAGACCCCGCCCCCAAATGGATCCTCCAAAAATATATACATAGCGGAATCCTCATAGAACTACACAGAGGGGGAGGGGGGTACAAATGTAGATTCTTGGTGACGGATCCCGGAAAAAAGAAATACAATTAAAAAGTATCAAATAAAAATAAATGTTTAAGAAGATAAAAAGATTAAAGTGACACAAAACTCCGGAGATAAATCTTACAATTCCATCCGAGTCCCTGAACTCTGAGCAACAATGTATCTTATTTGTGTATCACTCGGCTGTAGATCCCCCAATCATCTCTGACACTGTCCTTCCTTCTGGAGGGGTGGCTACGTCTGTTCCCCATGGTCCCTGTGTGTGTTGTAAAGTAGTCACTGCTCCAAGCTCTAATCAATACACAGATACTGTATGATAAATGGTCTCCCCGGGTGGCCAATGGATGGTCAGCTCCTAGACATGGCAGTGCGGTCACAGGTAGCCCATGCTTGGGCCTGCGTCCAACATATTGCCACATGAGAGCTGGACGCATTTCACCATGGCAGGGGATTCATCAATCATCGTCATCATCAATAACAACACAAATGACAGTAATAGTAACAACAAACAATAATAATAATATAATAATAAAAATAACAAGAAAAATAATTACTACTAGCATTATTACTGTTTTTATCATTTGTATCATTATTATTTATTATTGTTACTGTTATGATCATTATTGTTAATAAAAAATAATACTAACAACAACAATCATAACAGTAACCATAACAATAAATAAGAACAAAAACAGTAATAATAATAATAAAACAAAAAATAATGATGATAACAGTAATACAAACACTAATATAATATAAAGTAATATAACACTGGTTATAACCCTTAGTCATGGTTCACACGGAGCGTTTTGTAGCTTTTTTTCTGCCCTAATAAACACTAAAAAAATCTGACCCCCCCCCCACATTCATTCATTTTTACGGCCCTGTTCACATCTGAGCGTTTTGTCGCAATAAGCAAAACGACTGATGCTGGAAAAAGTACCGGAGCTTTTTTTTTGGCATACTTTAGCTTGTTTTGGCCCCATAGACTCAATAGGAAACTCTTGAAAAACGCGCGTTTGCTGAGTTTTTACGCGTTTTTAGGCACTTTTTGTCATTAACAATCAATGAGCTACAATGTGCTCACAAAAAAACACCCTTTTTGCCATATGTGCATGAAACGCTGTCGCCTAGGTGTGAACCGGGACTTATTATTACTGTTATTTATATTACTATTATTATTATTGTTGTTTGTTATTATTATTACTGTCATTTTTATCATAGTTATTTTTACTATTATGGTCACGGTTATGTTTATGATGATGTATTTTAGTGTTTATACGTATTTGATGACATTTTGGAGTTGTGGCCTTTTTTTGTTATTATGTTCTGGGATCCATCGCCAGGAACCTATAACCGTGAAGAATTGATTGGTTTCCTGCGTGGACAATCGGTTAATAATGTAATCTTTAACAAGACGCGGCCCCGGCACCGCCCGCTACCATGAACTTTCATTCCGCAAACACGTCACTTTTTATCCTCTACAAATAACTGACAGATTTTACGTTGTCGTTCAATAACTGGAGCGCGCTTCTCTTTCCATCTCTCTCTCTCTCTTTCCATCTCTCTCTCTTTCCATCTCTCTCTCTTTCCATCTCTCTCTTTCCATCTCTCTCTCTTTCCATCTCTCTCTTTCCATCTCTCTCTTTCCATCTCTCTCTCTTTCCATCTCTCTCTTTCATCTCTCTCTCTTTCCATCTCTCTCTCTTTCCATCTCTCTCTTTTTCCATCTCTCTCTCTTTCCATCTCTCTCTCTTTCCATCTCTCTCTCTTTCCATCTCTCTCTCTTTCCATCTCTC
>NW_017307483.1:166651-169263 GCF_000935625.1 Nanorana parkeri | reverse complement strand
TCTCTCTCTTTCCATCTCTCTCTTTCCATCTCTCTCTTTCCATCTCTCTCTTTCTCTCTCTCTCTTTCCATCTCTCTCTCTTTCCATCTCTCTCTTTCCATCTCTCTCTCTTTCCATCTCTCTCTTTCCATCTCTCTCTCTTTCCATTTCTCTCTTTCCATCTCTCTCTCTTTACATCTCTCTCTCTTTCCATCTCTCTCTCTCTTTCCATCTCTCTCTCTTTCCATCTCTCTCTTTCCATCTCTCTCTCTTTCCATCTCTCTCTCTTTCCATCTCTCTCTTTCCATCTCTCTCTCTTTCCATCTCTCTCTCTTTCCATCTCTCTCTTTCCATCTCTCTCTTTCCATCTCTCTCTTTCCATCTCTCCCTCTTTCCATCACTCTCTCTTTCCATCTCTCTCTCTCACACACACACACCTCCATGAAACAGCAGAGATGTGACATTCCTCTGACCTCGTCTTTCAGGTTATCCGGTTGGCTCGCTGTCATTTTATCACATGACTCCGGCTAACATTTCTTTTATTGTGGTTTAGTTTTCTCTGCAGTTTGGAAAAGTTAAAGTGGATACAATGTAACAATAGTTTCGTTTGGCGCGGACTCGCGGAGTATTACGAGCAATTACCAGTTTAATAAAATACTTGTTTTCACTTCTTTTTAAAAATCCTCATTATCCCAGTGCTGCGGATCTTCTGCAGCTACTTCCTGTCTACATGCACTCTGGTGATTACTGCATGACACTTCTCGGGGCAGGTTTCCTGAGGGTGACTACAGAGGACCATGTCTGTGTAATGGGTGCTGAAATGGCTCGTAGCTTGGCAACTCAGGAGCACAATAGGGAGACAGGGACAAAGCGTTGTCACCCTATAACAGGAAGTGGCTGAACAGGGACAGAACGTTGTCACCCTATAACAGGAAGTGGTTGAACAAGGACAGAGCGTTGTCACCCTATAAAAGGTAGCATGGAATCTAACTTTCTCTGCAGGTGAATCTTCCTGGTTTTTTTTTAAATGGACATTGAACGGTTCACCACCAATGCTTGGTGAAAGTAGCATTCACTGCTTTATAAATATGCCCGGTGCACTGGCCCTTTAAGTGCGGTGTGCACATACCCCCTGCTGGGTAATTCCTGGCAGGTAGCCGGGAATCCACATAAAGAATGTTTTCCGATGGCTCGGCGCGGCTTCTCAGAACCGGTTAGTGTGGAAAACTGCAGATAAGAAGCCACGCCGTACGAGTGACAAGGGACACCGGAGTCATACAAAGAAACAGATCGAGAGCAAATCCGGCGTGTCTGCAGTCTCTGCCCACCTCCCGTAGCGTGTCTGCAGTCTCTGCCCACCTCCCGTAGCGTGTCTGCAGTCTCTGCCCACCTCCCGTAGCGTGTCTGCAGTCTCTGCCCACCTCCCGTAGCATGTCTGCAGTCTCTGCCCACCTCCTGTAGCATGTCTGCAGTCTCTGACCACCTCCTGTAGCATGTCTGACGGAGGTCAGAGAGAAGTCTGACGGAGGTCAGAGAGAAGACTGACGGGAAGGACGGAGGTCAGAGAGAAGACTGAAGGGGAGGACGGAGGTCAGAGAGAAGACTGAAGGGGAGGACGGAGGTCAGATAGAAGACTGAAGGGGGGGACGGAGGTCAGATAGAAGGCTGAAGGGAAGGACGGAGGTCAGATAGAAGACTGAAGGGGGGGACGGAGGTCAGATAGAAGACTGAAGGGAAGGACGGAGGTCAGATAGAAGACTGAAGGGGAGGACGGAGGTCAGATAGAAGACTGAAGGGGAGGACGGAGGTCAGATAGAAGACTGAAGGGGAGGACGGAGGTCAGATAGAAGACTGAAGGGAAGGACAGAGGTCAGATAGAAGACTGAAGGGAAGGACGGAGGTCAGATAGAAGACTGAAGGGGAGGACGGAGCTCAGACATAAGGCTGAAGGGAAGGACGGAGGTCAGATGGAAGGGGAGGTCGGGGTTCCGCTTTAAGCAATGGTGCAGAAGTCTGAGTCGGGTCCAGGATGTAAACCGTGAGAATTGTGAATGTTCCGTGCTGACGCATGTATATGGTGCAATCACCTGAGCTGACGATCTAAGAATAACTCCCCCCTCCCCCCCGATGTGACCTTCAGCCCGTTTCCTTCTGTAAACCACAAACCCCGGAGAGCCGCTCCTCGCCCTCCGACCTTTTACAGTATCGATCGCCGCTCTGAGCTCGCTGCAGCAGCTTTGCGTCACTCCACAGACGCGGGTCCGGCCGCAGATATTCATCGTTTCTCTGATGCAACGCATTGCAAAATCTTTACTGTACTGTGGAAAAAGCAACGTTCACGTATTGTGACAGATCCTGCGCGCCAGGACACAGGAAATGCTTCATTGCTCAACATTGTAACTTTGTATCCAATCACAATGTGAGAGGCTGCTCTGTGTCAGACATTTGTGAACACAGCCAAGAACTGTGCAGGCATCAGGATTAAAGGACTGTGTGAGTCGTCATCTCAGTCCAGGAAGAGGAAGAAGAAGATGGTGATGATGATGCCTGAACAAAGATGGCGAGAGAAGCAGATCCAGGCATGGTCAGGGGGGTGTGAGGTAATGAATGTGCGGTGCATGCGTTACACGGAC
>NW_017307483.1:166145-166546 GCF_000935625.1 Nanorana parkeri | reverse complement strand
AAATATGAATTTTGTGAATTTGGAAAGGAAAGGCGTTCACGTTTTGTAACCACATTCAATTTTCCAAACGCTGACTGAAGATGTTGGAGGATGACAAGAGCAGCGCTGGGCGGGGAGGAAAGAAACATATATATTATATACACATGTATAATGACTGGAGGACACGGCCCAACGGGTGAGGGGCACCCAATCCACCCCGCCCTTCATGGTCTGCACCTCTCTGCCCACCCTGCTAAATCTCTATGGTAGCCAGTGTGCTTATTTCCTGAGCGGCCCCGAGTCTGGGCCCTAAAATCAAAGTGTGTGTTCCCTGGTTCCAGCATCTCTAAGCCTGCACAGCAGCCTTGCCACCTTCTCTCCTCCTCCCGCCAGGGAGCCCCGCCCGTCTCCCCTCCGCCCAC
>NW_017307483.1:163725-165690 GCF_000935625.1 Nanorana parkeri | reverse complement strand
GGGGGGGTGACACCCAAATGACTGAGTAATTTGGGTGTCACCCCTCCAATGGTGTCACCCCCCTAGTGACGCCACTGGTGTCACCTAGAACTTGTGCTGCGAGTCTAAGGCCCCATTCACACTGAGCGACATCAAAATCGCGCGATTTTCCGCGCGATGTTATATGTGCGATATTGCGCGATGTTGCGCAACTTTTTCCTATTGGGCTGTATGCAATCAGGAGCAAAATCGCTCGAAATCCGCAGAAAAAAGGGTCATGTGGGAGCGACAAGCTACAGCGACGAGCTACAAGCGATATTGAGCGGCGAGATGTGAACAGCTCCATTGAAATGGATTGGAGAAGCTACATAGAGCGATATCGCTGCAAAAATCGCGCGATACCGCTGCAAAAATCGCGCGATACCGCGCGATAAATCGCTCAGGTTGTAGGCCCCAGTGTGAATGGGGCCTACAACCTGCCAGGAATGTGTGCAGCAAGTTAACAAGAATTACAATTTAACCCCGACACAAGTTTGTGGCAAGTTATCCTCGCTATCTGGGATGGTGACCAGGCGACCCATAGACATGAGATCGAAGTTCCTCCATCGGGCAGTTTCCTGGCTTGTGATGAGCCCGCACCATGTTCAGCTCTTCTCTAGGAATCATTTCCTGGATGGGATCAGTTCCAGCAAAAACCAGGGGACGTATTCAGTTCAGAAAATAGCAAGACAGGAAGTAGGAAGTCTTCTAGTCTACGGCTACATGCATGAGATGGGAGGACTGTAGGCACGTGGGGATATCTCTATGTGAACATTTCATAGTCAGCTCTAGACACCTTCCAACCCCGCAATGCAAACTTATACATTTAAAGTGCATAACCCAACATTACCCAGACTTACCCCCCCAAACTCCCCTCTACCGTGTTTCCCCGAAAATAAGACACTGTCTTATATTTTTTTTGGCTCAAAAAAACACACCAGGTCTTATTTTTGGGGTAGGTCTTCTTTTTTTTTTTTTTTATGTACAACAATCCAAACTTATTCATGTACAAAAATATGGTGATCAGGGCAATCAGCGGTGCCATACCTTTCCAAGAGCAATTTAGTAACCAATCACTGGCCAGAATGAGCGAAGCGCGCTTTCACTATGGATTCCTCACAGGCGGAGAGCATTTGGTATCACTCCGCCTGTGACAGGAGCCGGCACTATATAGGAGGCATCGGCTTATGCGGCTCTGCTCCCTCCGCTGCCGCCTCGCTTCCTCTAGCGCTGGCTTCGTTGGCACCGCTTATTCTCTCCTGCCTCTTTAAGTTCCCTCTTATGCCACCAGCAGCTCTGGGAATGGTCACAACTGGGTCTTATTTTCAGGGTAGGTCTTATATTTTAGCAATTCCCAAAAATAGTACTAGGTCTTATTTTCGGGGAAACAGGGTAGATCACGGCCCAGCATTACCCAGACATACCCCCCAAACTCCCCTTCCCACTCTATATTATGGCTTAGCATTGCCCAGATTTACCCCCCTCCCAGATCATGGTCCAGCATTAGCCAGATTTACCCCAAAACCCCCTCTTCCTGTCACTGTCTAGATCCCGGCATTGCCCAGATGTGGTGAAACTACAAATCCCATGATGCATCTCTCTCCGGTAGTCATGTCTGTGAGAATCTTGCAATGCCTCATGGGATTTGTAGTTCCACCACAGCTGGAGGGCCGGAGTTTGGCTACCCCTGGTGCAGACTGAAGGTAATTTATCAAAACTGGGGCAGCTGTGCACGGCAACCAATCAGCTTCTCTCTTTCATTTTCAAATCTTAACTGAACAAACTGAAGAGAGAAGCTGATTAGTTGACATGCAGAGCTGCTCCAGATTTGATAAATTTCCCCCCCCATGTGTTGTCGTCCCAAACAGGACGTTAGGAGCTCAATTAATTCAACAGGTATTTGTATGTAGTTTTGGTATTTTTTAAAAGGGATAAAACACGGGGGGG
>NW_017307483.1:158802-163703 GCF_000935625.1 Nanorana parkeri | reverse complement strand
GTCCCAACACCTTAAATAATTCTACTGGAGGCACAATAGATATTGCAAGAGCCTGTAGAAGATTAGGGAAGACATGTAGGCAGTGTAGTCTTGTGCATGGGGTTAGGAGCTCCTTGTAAAAACAGTCATCAAGCACCGATCAGTCTTATATAATGTTTCTTGATTCAGAAAATCAAATACAGCCAACGCGTTTCAGGGGAAGAGCCTCTGCCTTCTTCAGGGGCAACGTGTAGAAGACAAGAACAAAACAAAAAAAAACACCCAAAAAAAAAAGGGGGGGGTAGTTTGTATTAATTAAATATTAATGAAAGTATCTCATTTAGTTTAACGATACATATTAAAGAATTTATAGATCGTGTATTACCTAATCAATCATTATTGGTTGGCAACCTCAACGTAGCACACATGTTTAGGAGATAGACATTTTTCATGGGATGTGTTACCGCGCATAACTACACACCGAGGTCTCTTTCAAAGCAGGAGGAGATGCACAAATTGTACATCATTGATAAGCATCATCGTGTATGACACAAAAAAAAACTAAAACAAAAAGGACCTTCCAACCTTGTGAGGTGGACGGAGGCCGTTTGTAAAAAACGCAACAATATATTTCTTGAATGATACAGATGTATAACACCCCCCAAATACTAAACGCCGAGTATAGCCGATGAACTGCCGGGGAATATTCTCTCAATACTACTCTCGGTACCGGGTGTACTCTCATGTGCTGCGCTGAGTCACCTATATATGTAACTCTGACACTTTGTATGGAAAGATTACAAATCGAATGTTTCAGGAGGAATTCTCTGATAGACTTTTGTTTCCATTTCTGGTTATAATAGAACTGATATTTTAGTCCATATTTATTCACGGCAGAGAGCCGTGACAGGATCGAGAGGTGAGCGAACGCCGGTATGTGTTCGCTCACCTCCCGATCTACTGAGCCGACCTGTGACAGTCTCATTGTCACAGGTCGGCTAGAACTATGAGGTGAGTGAAAAGCACCCCCCTCATAGTTCTCCTTTAAGGGCTAGTTCACACCAAGCTCGTTCCAGGAGCAGAGCAGTTGCAGACTGGATCAAAAAACTGCGTCCAATGTATTCCAAGTGGTATTTTGGGCTCCAGTTCACGCCACAGCTTTCAGTTCCAGATTTATTGAATAAAAGCAGGTACTCGCAATGTCACAGGTGACTAAAGGCATACAACAAATATCCAATGGACACCACAGTGCAAATCTATGGGTGCAATGGGACTCCTGTCCATGCGGCTCAGTTGAGAAGAGTGACGTCAAATGCTCAGCCCTACGTACGTTACGTCTATGTGCGATGATTCCCCGATGATGTGCGGAATAACCAATGTATGTAGAGAAGGTGGCTAAAGTGTTGCATGCATTGAAGGTCAATGGAAATAGAGGTAGAAGGAATTAATAAGGTGTAAAGATAGATCATTAGGGGGGGGGGTAAAGTGCCATGGTAGGAATAAATATAAATATAGAAATAAATTATGTATAAATGCCCGGTTTGGATCTCATACATTGTCATTTGTTGGTTTTTATGTCTTTTTTGAGTGTATAAAATGTGTTTGTAAAATTACAATTAAAAAAAATATACAAAGTAGGAATATTGCAGCTAATAGAAGTACGGCTCCTCTGTGTTACGTAACCGACAGGCAAAGTTACCTCATTAGCACTAAAAGGACACAAATTGCCGGACATTACGGAGCGATCGCCACGCGCGGCAGACAAACATCCCGTGATAACACACGGCGCTCTGTGTATGGCGAGGTTTTGTAAAGCACACATGGCGACACATTTCATAAGGTGACATCATCACACGGGGAGAAACGTCTTATAACTCAACGGCATGAAACACAAAACTTTACACTCCTCACATAATGACAGGAAAGTGACACACGGACACTGAGGCACAACCTCCCTTCAAGCAGAATGAACCTCAATGATGAATCCAGAACAAATATCAATTGCCCAGCAAAGTATTTCTTTACATTTTTTTTACCCCAAGCAATTACAGTCATCTTACTTCAGAACAGCTCCAACTCTCTCAGCTCGGCTTCCCTGAACTTCCTGCCTGGTATACGATCACAGGGGACAGAACAGTCTGCAGCAGCTGTCCATTTACTAGCTTGGAGATGCTGGGAGCAGGGGCGTCCCAAGGCTGGGTGTCAACCGGAGCGGAGACCGGGTGACACCCCGCCGTGATGTCACCACGCATGCGCATGACATTGCCAGTGCTCGATGACGTCATTGCACGCGCGCAGTCATCTTATTAACGCCTGCCGGCGGCCATCTTGGTGATGGACGCCGGCAGGGAGAGGAGGGAACATTCATTCGGTGGGAAGAACGACGCTGGGTTCCCTCCTCTTCTCGGACACTGTCGGGCTCTCAGTCCGTGACCGAGTGCCCAACTTTTCATAGGGGGGGGTGACACCAAAATGACGGTCATTTTGCCGTCACCCCTCCAATGGTGGCACCCGGGAGCGCGTCGCACCCCCCTTGTGATGCCACTAGCTGGAAGGTGGGGAGTGGCTTGCCTTACCGAGACGCACGAAGCTTACCAGCACCCACAAAGGTGGCCTATAGGACCCTGCAAGGGAAAGGAGCCACCCTAATACAGGATATCAGGGCCAGTGCTCAGGGGACCGGCTGATTCTGCAGAAGCTAAAAACTATACAACAAGAAGCGGCGTCCATGGTAACTGATGCCATCAGCATCTGAAACGGATTAAAAACCTTTTGACTTTAATACAAAATTAAAATTGGGATCCCTCTTTTTTTTTTTTTGTAGAAATGGTTTAAATAAACCCAAATAATTCCTTTCGATTTCCCAAATCACGTTATTTATTCTCACGTATATACAAAGCCGTCTAGACGTTGTAGATAATATATACAGTCTGCGTAGATCTTTATTAAAGTACAAGCGGGCAGCAGCAAGTTGCAGCATAAAAGTCTCCATTTCGGGAAGCAACATTCGGGAGGACCCCCCATCCCCCCCGTGCCGGAACCAGAGCCGTTTTGATGGGTGGAAATGGCGGTTTTTGGTGGGAGAATGCCGCAATTTAGGGCAGATTCACAAAATTATCCGGACCAGAAAATGGTGTGAACTTGCCCGCAGTTCCAGTGCATTCCAGACCAGACAAAATGAGACGAGCCCTATTGTTCTGGTCTGGTCTGGAACGGACTGCGCTGGTGTGAACAGAGGCCAGAAATACCATAGGGATACATTAGGATGCATTTTGGGTCTGGAAACAATCTGGTCTGGTGATGATCTGGATGTGGTGTGAATGGGCCCTTAATAAAGAGCTGTACAGAATAAATGAATGGATGGATGGATGGATGGATGGACGGACGGACACGTCCTTTGTGCAGACGGCTTTGGAAGTATTTGGACAACTGATGCCATGAGGACGTCGCTTTTTCGGTAAAAGATCGGATTGGAGTGCGCTTCACTACGAGATACGTCCGAGATGGATTCCACAGATCACATATTGCGCCGGTTCTGCAGACAGGGAAGTCCGTCGGTGTCACAACTACTTCTCCACATAATACGCGCGCCATTTTTTTTTTCCATTGGCTTCAAAACACCGAAAGCTTCCGGAGGGATTTACTAGGCGCCGTGTAAACGTCGGCAGAGCTCAGGCCGGAGCTTTACAAATGCTCGCTGAAGCCGGCAAAAACGCTTTCCAAAGCTACAGCCGGCACCCCTAGGATTTGTATCCGGAACTTCTCAGTCTAAAGCTGAAGGATCCTTTAATAGGGTTTCAAGATAGCCGCTCAAAGCTTGTTAAATGCTTCCCGTATGACCGCTGATCACAAAGCCCCAGACATGATTTATAATTACCCCGCGTCAGGAGCTATGGAGAGTTTAGGTAAAAAAAACGGCACTCGCAAGGGGATCCATCCATCCAATACTTTATTAGCAAAAAGGCATAAAAGCAGCAAACACACAAATGCTCACATGTTTCAGCCCCTAAATCTGCTGCGACTAAGGCCCAGTTTTGGGGGACTGAAACATGTAAGCATTTGTGTGTTTGCTGCTTTTATGCCTTTTTATAAAGAAAGTATTGGATGGACGAGTGCCGGTTTTTTTACCTCTCCATAGCTCCATAGCTCCTGATTAGTCACATCCCTGCACTAAAATGACATGACCAAATTATCACACAAATGAAACAATATGTAATAATGACTTCTGCTCACGTTCTGCAAAAAAGCAAAAAGTGAAGTCGAATGTTTCTGGCGGTCTGTGCGCGAGCTGCAGACGTCCCCCCTGACATTTATCTTTTTTTTGTTTTTCTTTAAAAAAGACAAAATTTACAACTTTTTCCCTCTTCTCTGGCTGAGCCGAGCTGGCCCCTCTGCGCCGCACGCACACAATCTTGTTGCCACATTGCTGAACACTTGAAACTTTTTGCTGCACACATCTAAAAAAAGAAAAACCTATCCGCGACTCAGCCGGAGCTCGCTCTCTCTGTCGCAACGCTGCGCTCTCTCTGTCGCAACGCTTCCCATCTAGCATGTTGCAAAAGTGGCAGTTCAACGCTGAAAAAAAAAAAAAATAGAATACGGTCCACCCCGCGCCGCGAAAACCGTGCCCTCCGATATTTGCAAGTCATCCCTATTAGGCGCTTCCAAAAGGGGTTTCGCAGCAGCAGCCGCCACGCCGGTCGTAACTTGCCCAAGTTAAGACGCGTGAAGGCTCGCCGGCGGCGAACGTCTCCATTAGCACTGCAGCTGTGCGCTCTTGTTCGCTGCAGACCGTACACAGTGCTAAATATTCCTTGGACGTGCCAAACGCCAGGCACGCCGGGAGCCCTTCCCTGCCTGCGAATCATTCATAAATTTCTGAGCGCAGACTGGAAGTGCGAGCAGCTTTGCAATTCCCCCCC
>NW_017307483.1:157981-158654 GCF_000935625.1 Nanorana parkeri | reverse complement strand
TGGATGGGGGGGGAGTAGTTTTTACTGTCTCATTCAGCCATGTCACAAGCACAAGCTGATGATAAGAAGCAGCTTGTAATGTCAGCAGCTGCAGCAGCAGCTTCCTGCAGTAGTCACAGGCAGCGTAGGAAGTGACACATTGTATCAATGATCCAGCACGCCTGCTGTGACCTCACAATTCTCCAGGAGAGCACCCCCTGCACTTCCTCCAGCCAGGTAATGGGCTCTCTTCCTACAAGTCATCTTTGAATGGATCACAAAAAAAAAAGATGTGTCTTCAGGCCACGCTCCCCACTCCCTCCTTCTTAAAGGGGCAGCAAAGGAATCCAGTGTGTCAGTAAGAGGCAGTGCACAGCTGCCCATTTTATGCACATTCACTGCTCATGGCAATCGATTGCTGCAGCCAGGCTGCCTCCTGGTGGCCGATAACTG
This sequence comes from Nanorana parkeri, assembly GCF_000935625.1. NCBI lineage: Eukaryota > Metazoa > Chordata > Amphibia > Anura > Dicroglossidae > Nanorana > Nanorana parkeri. Next base: position 158,222 of record NW_017307483.1, on the reverse strand, counting down.
TAACTGCAAGATCCTCGCTTCAATCCGCAGGGGACAAGGGATGAAGGGTATGAGGAGTGGGGTTGCTGATCGCGCAAATTTGTCCCAGAAATCACAGATGTGGTTATGAATATCTGCGATGTTCGAGCGCGCTTAATTCGGGTGTGATGTCATCGGCCAAAATTTGGTCAATGACGTTACTCGGGATTACGACATGCCATTTGGCGTTGGGATTGCTGTGAGGTCTGCGGGTGACAGGTCG
>NW_017307483.1:152454-157961 GCF_000935625.1 Nanorana parkeri | reverse complement strand
AAAGCAATAGGTGTAATTTATTTCATTATTAGACTTTTTTTTTACTTTTAACTCTATGTAGGTATAGCGCTGGAACAGGTAACGGGTGCTATCGTACCCCTGTTCTCATCCATCTGGAAGGTGGCGGATATCTGGTCGCTCCCTTATATAAAGGGGACTGTCAGATTCCACAATAAGTCGCTCTTCCCTAGACCTCCTGCTTTCCAGCTCCCTAGTCAACTCCTCCCATACTCGCCTCCAGGACTTCTCTAGAGTCTCTCCCATCCTCTGGAACTCTTTACCCCAACCGGTCCATCTATCTCCCACCCTGACTGTCTTTAGGCGTTCCCTGAAGACTCATCTCTTCAGGGAAGCCGATCCCACCTCAACCTGACCACTCAACCATCACATTCTCAAACAATTCATCCCCCACACAGCTCCCTCCTCATGTATCATCCTCCTCTTTCAGATTGTAAGCCCTCAGGGGCAGGGCCCTCCTTACCATCTAGAATTGTATTGTGATGTCTTCCTTACATTGTAAAGTGCTGCGCAAACTGTTGGCGCTATATGAATATAAATTGGACCCCCCAGATTTCCCAGAGTCAGATGTTTTGAAATTAAAGTGACAGTAAACATTTACTTTCAGCATCGAGCCGGCTTCACGGGCCAATCAGGAAGCCGGTAGGTGGGTCATTACCCATTGCCCGGCTTCCTGATTGGCCCGGGAAGTCGGCTCCATGCTATTTGGAAGGGAAGCTGACTTCCCAGCCAATCAGCATGGAGCCAGCTTCCTGGCTAATCAGAAAGCCGGGCAGCTGGTAATGACCCACCTCCCGGCTTCCCGATTGGCCCGGAAGCCGGCTCCATGTTCCCTCGCGGCACTACCGGTCAGAAGAAATCTCCCTCTGACTGTAGGTTCCGGTATTAGGGAAGGTATCGGAGCATTTGGGGCGAGTACCTGCCCAAATACTCGTTATCGGTGCATCCCTACTTAATATGAAGGTGGGGACCAGAGATATCTGCCCCCTTCAAGGGGAACGAGTACAGGGATACATTAGTACTCTTTATCTGTTCCCATGAAAAGATTCCAATAAAATACACAAAAAAAAGAAGTCCTTTAAAACACTTTTAAATAAAAGTGAATTGATGTGAAGCACGGCGTCCAGGGATGTAATCCGCATCGATCACAAAGATCCATCGCCTGCAGCTCCGTCCATGCCGCACTCCTGCCGCTAAGTGACAGATTTCCCGGTGTTCTATCGAAAGCTCCAACCTATCGAGATCTCCAACTGCCTGACTTCCGGTTTAGTTAGAAGAGGTTTGGACGAGAAGGCTGTACTGCACGTGCGCCACCCGCGGCATTTCCCTATGTAGTATACACAGCAATAAAGTATTATAATGAACTAGGATCACACTAATCCAGCATGACAACTGAGGAGAAAAGAGGGAGAAGGTTCCATATGAGGGACAGTTGGGGGGGGGGTACAAAGATATGCAGCCCTGATTCCATAAGTCTGGTAATAGCAGCCAACAGCAGCTGATTGGATCCTGGATGTCATTTTAAAAGTCCTTATCAATTTGAATGTGCAGGGGCCCCGACTGAACGTACAAGCGCGCAGGGGCCCCCGACTGAACGTACAAGCGCGCAGGGGCCCCCGACTGAACGTACAAGCGCGCAGGGGCCCCCGAATGAACGTACAAGCGCGCAGGGGCCCCCGACTGAACGTACAAGCGCGCAGGGGCCCCGACTGAATCTACAAGCGAGCAGGGGCCCCAACTGAATCTACAAGTGCGCAGGGGCCCCAACTGAATCTACAAGCGCGCAGGGGCCCCAACTGAATCTACAAGTGCGCAGGGGCCCCAACTGAATCTCCAGATAAAATTCCCCCCGGGAACAGACCTTGGCCTACACTACAAGGACAGTTCCACAAGATTCTGATCTCCAGTACGGCGCAGGAAATGCCCAGCGCGAGCTTTATATCGTCCCCCCCGATAGACCTTCCCCTGCACGGTGTAACAATGGATATTACCTGCAGACACATTGTAACATAGGAGGCGAGGATGAATACAGACGAATGTCCATCCAGAACACACAATTCCATCTCAGAGTTACACAAACGCACTGAGCTCATCTACTGATCACACCGAAGAGTCTCCTTACTTACCAATGCAGAAATGTGAAGGGGTAGAGGTACCCAGATACAGAAGAGGGGGGGGGGGCTTTCCATTATAGAAGGGCCCCAATACACCGTGACCCCACACCCACAGGCTGGAACTGCTACAATGATCATTTCCCTGAATAATTGAGTTCAGGTTGTTGCAGTAAGCAGTCAGGTGGATGTCATTAGCTCAGGGTCAGGGGGTCAGGCCCGGGAGGGGGAGGGGCTACAAGCACCTTTTGACTACACTGTGATCAATGTCATTGGGGGACATTCAATATTGTTACACAGCAAGGCAGTGCTAAACTTGGGCGGCGAGACAGATTATCGCATCATCACACCAGACGCAGTGCGTTCCGGCCCGATTCTAGCCAGAACGCACTGCTTCGCATTTTGTCTACAGTTAGTCCTCCTTCACACTAGACACAGTGCGTTCCGGCCCAAACGCCGCACTGCTTTGCATTGCAGCCGGCTCACTTTTTTGTCGGGCAGGAAGGGGCCCTCCGGCCGCAGTGCGATCGGCCGCACGGGATCGCAAGGCACGTCAAAATAGTGCTCGCAGCATTTTAATCGGACTGGACCGCAGGCACAACGCGCCTTGCGGGCACCATGCGGACATCGCACTGCGGCCGGAGGGCGTGGCTACGGTGCCATTCACTTCAATGGCCCAATGGCCTCATAGTTCTAGCCCACATGTGACAATGAGACTGTCACAGGTCGGCTCAGTAGATCGGGAAGTGAGAGAACACATACCGTCGCTCGCTCACTTCACGATTCTGTCCCTACAGAGAGCCGTGACCGTCACTCACGGCTCCCTGCAGGGATTCCCCCCTCCCCTGTCCGATCCTCCAGTCCTGACTAGCGGAACGGACGGGGAAGGGGGCGGGTACAGCTGGCTCTGCCTCTAGATAGGCAGAGCCAGCTGTCAATCCCACAGCTGGGTGGTTCTCGACAATAATGTCGGGATCCGTCCCGGCGTCTCAGTATACCGCGAGCTGTAGCTCCCTATATACTGAGCCTAGGGTGACGGGGGGACGCTAGTTTGTGTCCTCCTGTTACCCTGAGAACTATGGGGAAAAACACGGACCCCATAGTTCTCCTTTAAGATTTTGCAGTTTTAAAGGGTGCCCCATGACTGAAAAGGACAGATACACTCTGGTCTATAGAAACGGCCATATCTCCTCATTACAGATGGAGAGCTGCACTTCCTGGCTGGGCGCCATGCTGCTCCTCTTATTATACTACAAGGCTTTGCTTTCAGCACCGGGAGACCACTTGTCCAGGTCTTGTGTTAAATAATGGAATTCAGAAGCGATGCTCTTTCGCAAGGATGAGGAACTTTTATTTTTAACTCAAAATAATAATGTAAATAGCAAAGCGTTTTGCTGAGCGATGAGAACTTTATTGTCAGAGAAAAGAAAAATAAATAAATATAATATTTTTCAAATATTTTCCAAATTAAATCTTCTAGTCAACTGTTTGTGTGAATCTCACACCTCGTTCACACCTGAACGTTTTGTAGCGCGTTCTACGCTCGACGAACGCTCTACAAAACGCTCAAACATCTAAATCCCATTGTATTCAATGGGTCTGGTTCACACCTAGGCGTATTGAACATGCGCGTTTGTACCGCGATTCGCGGTAAAAAAAACGCACCGCAAACGCGCTTTTCCGTGGGCTACTTGGCTGTATCCCAATGGAAATGCGAGACCAAAACGCCCCAAAGAAGTACATGTACTTCTTTGGGCGTGGGCCGTTTTGTAGCGCGTTCAGACGGGCTGAAATACGGCCAGGTGTGAACCATGCCCATAGGAAACAATGGGATTTCTGCGTTTAAGCGTTTTGCAGAGCGTTCAAACGCACTACAAAACGCACAGGTGTGAACCAGGCCTTAAGGTGATATTCTAAAAAAACTCCAAATGACTAATAAAGCAGCAAACGTCCTGTGTCAGTGTGTAAAACACATAATTGAAACAAAGTGTTCATGAATTCATTAAACGCAGGTAATTTAAAAAAAACATACGATCTGCCCATCTTGGACAGGCAGATCGTACTTGCGATCATCGCAAGCCACGCCCCGCTGAGGGGCGGGCTTCCGATGACCGCAATGATGAACGGGCAGCGTTCGCTTGCGCACACCGGCACGTGCGTCATTTGTCTTACCAGCAGGCCCCAAACCCACCGACAATCGTACGATTCTCGGCGGGTTTTCGAGCCTGCTCGTAAGACAAAAGACGTGCGACCGTACAGTAGAAGACGCAAAACAAATGACAAACGCACTCATCAATTCGTCACCAGCTTTACAGCAAGAGGCACCACGGAATGGCCTTTAAACAGTAAAACAGCAAAATGTTTTCCTGGCACACTCACAAGCCAGCATGTAAAAAATCTCATGTCACCGCTAAGGTTAAAAACAGAGGTTTGGATACACGTCTTTTGCAGAACATGTGAAAGCCGCACCAAGGCACCTCTTATAGTGCGGTCCTAACTCTAAACTATGAGTCTCCATCTTGGAGAACAGAGGACAGAAGATAAAGTTGGGTTCAGGTCTGTCAGGAGGAAGCCCGACCTCCCTTAACCTCCCATTTTCTGCAGAAGACGTGTATCCAAACCTCTGTTTTTAACCTTAGCGGTGAGACGAGTTTTTTTTACATGCTAGCTTGTGAGTGCGCCGGGGAAACCTTTTGCTGTCGTACAGTAGAAACGGTTGCACGCCTTCCATACACCTGCCGATTATCTACGATCGTGGGATTTCCCGCGATTATCGTACGATAATCGGCACCTTTAGTCTTTCTTTGTGCGTCACTCCGCCCACTCTTGTAATTTCTTGTGTGTATTTTTTGCTGAAGTGCTCATAAAAAAACCCACCAGTGCTCTGATAAATAAGCCTCTCACCTCCGTGTTCAGACACTCGGGTCTCAAAGCATTCTTATAGGGTAAAACTCCTTCCTCACACTATTTGAAGCTGTGATCTTCCTTCCTTCAGTTGAGACCCATCCTGATCGTAAACGTTTTTCTCCTCTACCGACAGCCCAAACTTCATCTCAAAAAGATCTCTCAAAGACAGAAGTGGAAATCATAGCGCACCCCGTATGCATAAAATTATTATTATTATTTTTTAAATACACTCGTATAAAAAGGAATAAAATCGCGTATCAGAATCTCATTCCTGGATGTCAGATCTGTAGAATTGTAAAATCTGTTCTTACAGGAGGGGAAAAAAACACCTTCCTCTAGCTCTGAGCAAATTTTTTATGACCTGTTCACTGGGCCTGATCACTAATAGTGATGAGCAGAACACCCCCGTGTTCGGTTCATATTCGAACGGCCGAAAATTTCGAATACGAACTCAATGCAAGTGAATGGGGG
>NW_017307483.1:140172-152368 GCF_000935625.1 Nanorana parkeri | reverse complement strand
ATCCAGCCGCGGCTCCTCTGCCCCGCCCCCTGCCTCCTCTTCATTGCAGGCTGGGAGCCTTACCCAGCCTGCTATTGTAAAATGCAATAGCCAATACCCACCCACTCCCTGCTGTCAATCAGCATGGGGGGGACCTCATAGAGAACTTTCTCCTTCAGGCCCCTCCTCTGCTGTGCCCTGATTGGGCAAAGTCTTGCACCTGACCTGTGGTCAGGTGCAAGACTTTAACAAATCAGAGCTTCAGTGGGCATTTTGCATTAAGGAATGTCCTCGGTCGAACAAACCGCACACACCCCATAAAGTTCGGCGAGCGCTCGAACTGCTGATGTTCGAATCGAACACTCGGCTCATCCCTAATCACTAAGGGTTTGTTTCCAGGAAGAGCACTTTAGGGTAACAGGAAGTAAAAGGAAATCTCTCCAAGATAAAGGCAGCCCCTGCTTCCCATGGGAATTCCCAATAACTTCCCTTTCTCACCGTACAATACAATGACAGCTCCCACTGACCGCAGATGTTCACATGTAATTGCGCAGGCTGCGACTATCTGCAGGCAGCTGTAACTGGATGCAAACAGTCCGCACCCAAGTGTGGTTGCCCTCAGGTAATCAGACTGCGCGATTACATTCGAACAGCTGCGGATGGCGGCAGCTGTCATTGTATTGTACAGCATCCCTCATAGCGGATCGCATACGTTTTACAAAGAAATGTATGAGACTCATGTAAACGGCCATTTGCAGGGGTGAGGGGGGACGCAGACGGCTGGAACATGTTTAACTTATCTAGGTATGCCAAGACTGTATTTATTTTATTAGTGCCATTTATAAAGTACTGACAATTCACACACTGCTTTACATAGTGCACATTCAAATCAGTGCTCGAACCTCGGTCTTTCTTACAGCTCTGAGAACCGTCACCTCTGAGGGCAGGGGCCCCAACAAGTACGTATATTGTTTTGTATACGTTTAGCCTGTCTGAATTCAGCACTGTAACTGCAGACAAAGAGTGAGTAGCTGCTGCATGTAGAAATTGGTTTCTTCACTGGCAGTACCTCTAAATGATTACTATGATGCAATGCACTCATGTAGTCATAGTAGATCACAAACTGCTAGACCCAGATATCCGATTAGCAGTGTAAAGGGTTTAGGCCTCCCGGCCAGGACTGAAAAAAAGAAAGGCATCTAAGATCCCTCTGCCTATGTGAGCAATCTGCTTTCCACCATAGGTTGTGTAGAATCATATGGGAATGGGGAGACAGGTAGGGTTTTGGTAAACAACTGCACTGGCTGCTTGCTGCTCACACTGTTCTCCAGTTATTACATGAGTATAATAATAAGATAAGTCCTGATATCAACAATATTGAACCAAACAGGTATTTGGAAGAGATGAATGCCTCGTCTACAGTTAGGCCTCCTTCACACCAGACAGTGCGTTCCGGCCCGAACTCACTGCAGCCGGCTCACTTTGTCGGGCAGGAGGGGGCGTGGCAGGCCATTGAAGTGAATGGCACCTTAGCCACACCCTCCGGCCGCAAGGCACATTATGCCTGCAGTCCGGTGCAATCAAAATAGTGCTTGCAGAAAACTTGCCATGCACCCTAGAGGAAGTCACCCGAGAGATGATGTCTTCCTTGCTAATGGAGCGGGGCAGTTACTCGGTGTCAATGACAGTAGAGGGATTGGCTGTCTCATTAGCTATTGAACAGTGTTGTCACCCTGCACCAGCAATCAGGATACGAGGGTCAGCCGCAGGATCACATATTTGGGATAACTTGCAAAGGAATGTTTATGATTTTAGTCTGGAGAGACATTATAAAGTCGCCCTGTGTTGTGCCCCTGTAAACAGAAAGGTTTACATTGATGCCGGCCTCTGCTGCTGATTAGAATTCCTCCCGATTGCTTGGCTCACACATGGGAGTGATGAAAGGTGTGACTTGTGACCGTGTTTGGGGCCTAAGCTGCCCGTCACCAATGCAGTCTCATTCTCCCCCCCCCATTCGGGTCTCCTTCCCCCCCCCCCCCCCGACAAGAATGACGATACTATCTGCACGTGTGTGGATGAGCCAACATATTGCCCTGAGATCTCACAATAGAGGCCTTTTTAAAGCAGAGGCCACCATCCTCTCTGGATTGGACATCACAGTTTTCACATTCATAAAATGCAAGGCACAATGAGACGCCTGCCATGTGAAAGGAATTATTTGCTTAAAAGGAGAACTATGAGCGGGGTGCTTTTCACTCACCTCATAGCTCTAGCCGACCTGTGACAATGAGACTGTCACAGGTCGGCTCAGTAGATCGGGAGGTGAGTGAACACATACCGGCGTTCGCTCACCTCTCGATCCTGTCACGGGAGGGACTGGATTCCCCCCCTCCGCCAGCGCTGACTGGCGGATCAGACAGTGGAGGGTACAGCTGGCTCTGCCTCTAGATAGGCAGAGCCAGATGTCCGTTACGCAGCTGGGCGGATCCCGGCACAATTGTCAGGATCCGCTTCAGCGTCTCAGTATACCACGAGCAGTAGCTCCCTATATACTGAGCTTACGGTGACGGGAGGATGCTAGTTTGTATCCTCCCATTACCCTAAGGAACACTATGTGGAAAAGCCTTAACCCCATAGTTCTCCTTTAACACTAGAAAGAACTGATTGGAGGAATGGCCGGTCACATGATGGAGCCCTCCTCCCAATTTTGTATTCATTTGAATGGTACTCTGCTTGCTGCAGAATCCCACCACAAGCAGATAGTAATGCGCATTTGTACTTCTGTGCTTTAGGGATTCATTTTTAAAGCAGCATTATGGCTTTGCCGGTGTCATACCAAAGCTTCAAAATAGAGCTCAGAAGGCGAAGGGAGGTCTAGCTTTCTGACCAAGAAAATGTTTATCTGCAGGAAGCTCTACAGCAGGCTTTCCCAAATGTGAGACGTTGACTAGGGTTTGGCTTGGATGAATTGTTGCAGAGTCAATATATCCAGCCAATGGTGCCTTCAATGGAGGTTGCTAACCCTTTACAACCAGATGCATGGATAACCAAAAGGTACTCCCCAAAGATCTGCCTCCTGACATTCTAGAAGAGCAGCACAGGATAAGAGGAGCCGTTCACAAAGATAAGCGTGCAAGTCATTAGGGCTACTCTAGGCAAATAATGAAGAAAGTGTAAAATTCTATTACTAGTATTGCTTGGCATTTAAAAAAGGCTGCGAGGGTCAGTTGACTCAAGTCTCTACAAAGCGGATGAAAGGCATCAGAGCACCCCGGGGTCTTACATGAAACCTCTAATTCAGCTTCCGATGCAAGTGGTGACTGTTTTCACATTCTCCCGTGTGAATTGTCAGCTTAAGCAGGATATCCAACACAAATTAGTGTTACATAATTTATGTGTAGTCAATACAGAATAGGCAGAACAGTGGCTTGGTAGTTAGTACTTCTGCCTTGTAGCACTGGGGGTCCCCGGTTCAGCATGGAGTTTGCATGTCCTCCCTGTGCTTGCGTGGATTTCCTCCCAGTACTCCTGTTACCTCCCACACTACAAAGACACGCTGGAAGGTTAATTGGCTCCGGTCTAAGTTGGCCTTGTATGCGTATGCAATAGGGACCTTAGATTGTAGCCCTAAGGGCAGGGACTGATGTGAATGTAGTATGTAAAGTGCTGTGTAAATTGTCCGTAACACAGATACCAATATTAAATCAAATAAAAACACAAAGCACTGGGCGCTAAATATCAAACAACTGACAGGAGAATTGAAAATAAGTGCAGCTCACATCTCTGGAAATAGTACAGTTCAATCTATGCACTGGTTATATCTACAGCTCACTAACAGAGAAAGCTGCACAACAGATTCAGAGGTTCCACTGGCAGGGATGTCCAAACTCCGGCCCTCCAGCTGTGGAGCAACTACAAATCCCATGAAGCATCTCTCTCCGGGAGTCATGTCTGTGAGAATCTTGCAAAGCCTCATGGGATTCGTAGTTCCACCACAGCTGGAGGGCCGGAGTTTGGACATCCCTGCTTTACAGGTATAAATGGAAGGCTGCTGTGCAGGGTTGAATACAGCAAGTACCAAACAGCTCTAGGTGTCTGCTCTTCACAATGCAGACATCACATTTCACCAAATATCAGTCTGGAGACCTGGAATACACACCAGATATCTGCACTGCCAAAGCTTAAACACTAGATCCATAAATGACAGTTCTCCCCTTTCCAGAAGTTAAATATACTGTACCTGGAAGCAGTCGGGAATATAATTAGTAGTTTTGTTGTGTAACGGTTGCTGTGAAGCAGAAGAGATAACAGGACACAAGATACAGAATGGAAGTTTAATCATTGTTTCAAACAGCATTTATGCTACCAGCACACAAGCACCGCCGACACCTTTAATCTTCTCCTCGGCGCGTCTGCTGAAGAACTTGGCTTTTACAATGACTGGCTGCTTGGGGAGCTTCCCTTTGCCGAGCACCTTGTAATAACCCTGCCGAGAGAGATCAATACAGTAAAGAGTCAGCTGAGTCCTGCCACCAAAACTAGATTTATCAATGTCCCTAAAATGTGTGCACGCCATTCATTATCTGCAGAATATTTACAGTTCCAAAATCTTTCTACACCAAAAAAGGTGCAGACAGTAAAGAACCCCTCGCCCCCCAGCCTCAAATAGCTGTAATGAAACTGTAAACACTTAGTGGCCATGCTTAACAAGAAAAAGCTCATTAAATTATAAGGACAGACAATGTATCAATTATTGGAGTGAGTTTACAAAGTGACTTGCTGAGCTCTTTAGAATACATCAGACGTTCACAAATGTATAAAAAATAACTTAAAGGGCTCATTCAGACGAACGCCCCCGCAAGACGGCTCGATCGCGGAAGGGGTGTTGCATGTCATTACACACAGCAGCTTGTTCTTCTCTGTGGATGTGACTGCACGCAATTACACTGTCACACGCACACCCAAACCTGCGTGTGGGCCTGGGTGTCAGCACTGAAAAAGACAGTGTGCATCCAAGTGCGGCCACCTGGACACACATGTGCAGGTTCATGCGTGCGTGTGGCGAGTAATTGCATGCAGCCACGTCCTCACAATTAGACGCAGCACCTCTCCCTTCCGGGATCAGGTCTTCTTACAGGCATGCACACAGATCTGAAGGAGCCCAAAGACTTCAACCATCTTTTGGGCCATGTTTCACCTATATTGAGAGTGTAACGTGAAACACTGTCACATTCCCCAACAAACAACCCAACCCCCCCCCTAAATCATAAGGTACTTCTGCCTGGGGGAATCCTGCTGTGGCTCTGATTGGACAGCCACATAAATCAAGGTACTGGATCCATTAATGGCAAATACTACCAACACCACAGCAGAAGGACCCAGCAGAGTCACCACAATTGTGGTCCAGCTGCACTTCCTGCAACCCCATAAATAGCCGGACCTGATGCTGGAGTAAACACTGGAAGAGCCTGTGCACTGAACACACTGATAACGGGTGCAATGCTCTGCAGGCTTCAATGCAAAAAAATGAAAATGCACATTGGCGAGATCAGTGTTGCTGCATTTGGTGCCTTTTTGCAGAAGGTGAACCGTCACTTTCTATACATTTTGTGGAGATCTGGAGATTCGGCATCACTCGCAGTTGGCTTTTATTGTCTGTCTGATAGGTTACTATGAGCAGAAATATTTTCCCTTGGTTTATATAAATGTAAAACAAATGCTGCAGATCTGTAACTGCACCCCACCCTTCCCCCCCCTCCAATAAATGAGAAAACACTTACAGCGTGCACTGCGTCAATGACTGGTGCTGGTCCGTCGGGGTTCTTGGAGTGGTTCAGTCTTGTCTGCTCACTGACCAAAGTCCACAGTTTGTCCAAGTTAATTGTGGGACAAAAATGCTGATTCTTCTTCAAGTGGTAATGCCTCATGCCGACCTTACCGAAGTAACCAGGATGGCTGAAAAACAAATTACATCTCATACCGCTACCAAAACACCGGACGAGGGGACAGTCTGGCACCAGACGGCACGGGCATATTGGCAGTGATTGATTGGTAGTTCCCTGCACCCAGAAACCTGGATGGGGACTTATGGGAGCATATCTTGCTTTACAAGAGAAAGAAAGCTATGCAGGACAGGTTATAGGGGGATGGGGCAGGGTTCATGTTCTGCCCAGAGATGAGCTTTAAATTTTTCATGCACCCAACTACTGGAGGCATGAGGACTATATACAGCAAGCAGTGCCCACAGAAAAGGGATGCTCCCTACTGCCAGAGACGTTACACCACCAATTTACATTTAAAATCATGTTAACAGAGGTCTGAGTATCACTGATATTAATGATTAGGAAGTCCCCCGTGTATGAAGACATGAAGGTAGAAAATGTAATCGCACTCACTATTTATCAAAGTTGATTCTGTGATGATGCATACCACCGGCATTACCGCGACCACCGGGATGCTTCCTGTGTTTGCCTAGAAGGAGGAAAGACAGTAAAATTTATGAACGATACCACCAAATTCTCCAAGTTACACTATCTATGTAGAGTGCTGAAAATTGCCCCCATGGTCAGGAACTTAGAAACATGTCAATTCGTATTAGTAATACAAAAAAGGTAGCACGAGACGCTCCTGCACGAGATACTACAGCAGTAATAAGCGGCATTAATTATTCACGCCTTCATTCCTCTCCATCAAAGCGGAGCAGTGGGCAATGTCGCTGTACCGGTGACTGGTCGAGCTACATGAAGAACCAACCAGTGAATAAAGAACAGCAATCGCTCTACGAGGACTTTAGCACACCAAGGCCACTGGGGGTGCGGAGGTGTGACTCTAAGTCTCGACAAGACATCGGGCGGGAGAAGCAGACAAACTGACATTTTATTTTTAACACACAAAGGATTACAAAGCTTTGAAAGTCCCATCAGGAAACAGCCTCGTGTGTGATGTGTTCCGGGTCTTCTCACCCCCTATATCCAGCCTCCTGCCCACCGAACAGTGCCTAATGACCCTTTATGTGGGCGGGAATAAAGACCTCCATCCTATCTGCATTGCTGCAACTGATCTGACACAAGAGCCAGTTCACCTCTAGATGCATGTAACTAAATTAGGTCTCCACAGAACCCCAAATCCCTACCGAGACCCAACACTCTTTACAAGCAGCATTTTATCCTCCTCTCTCTATTCCCTACCACCACCTGATGAGGGGCTGAAAGACGGGAAGGGACACGGTTACCCCCTCTCTCCTTGTTATAGATTTGTGTCAAGTCTGTGTCAAGATTTGTTATTTCATCATTTCTATTATATAAAACTGTTCAATAAAGTTGTTAAAAAATAATCGCCTATACAGGCAGGAAAAACCCCCGATGCCCACAGGAGCCCCGAACCCCCGGTGCCCACAGTGCCCACAGGAACCCCAAACCTCCAGTGCCCACAGGAACCCCAAACCTCCAGTGCAGATGGAGAGATCTCAGGTGATCTATACCTCACTCTGGGCTTTTCAGATAGTAGGCAAATTAAAGGACAACTGATATGGCCCAGCCAGAGCTCCCACGACCCAACATTGATGAGCTATTCCTGCAGCACCATGCACAGGATCTGGTCTATAGCAGGCGAGCTGTATAGCAGTTGAGGATTGGCAGCCTTTTGCACACAATAGGAACCTTGGCTGTGACAAGACTAAACTGACAGGTCACCTCTGCAGTCTGTCCGTTCATTCTTACCACCCGTGACAAGATTCGTAAACTAGATGTACCAAGCTGAAGTACTGTGATAACACATCCTGGGATTCGTCATATTGTGATTCTTGACCAGTACAGGATCATATGGAAGGCCAGAAGGATAAGTCATCAGAAGCAATCCTCCTCCAGTCTGTGCCAGGATACCTAGAATCTCATTGGATGTAACGGGAATCCACATCCTTACTTCCAGTCACACAATAAACAGCAATTATATGGTAAAGTCAAAACAAATCATTACCAAAGTAAATTTTACTTATGGGCAGTTATGACCCGAAGGCCAAACTATCCCCTGACTTTCGATATCTGTAAAGGGAAGCATAGCTGTATTATCAGCATCCCTATCTCCTGCGGCCTGCCATTGGGTGCCCTCGCCTCTCCTATAGAACGTGCCATCAACAAATTAAAGACAGGCACACAGGGACCCCTTGTAACCGTCACAGACCCCAGGACACCTCATACAATCCTGTACATTGGCGATTTAACATACTAGCATTTGAAAGGGAACTGGCTCTTGAAGTGTAACATTTCACTCACCAACACGACCATGGCCGTGACTGACGTGTCCACGGAGCTTCCTCGTCTTTCTTAGTTTGCTGGGCTGTTCAAAAACAAAATCACAATGATCAGTACAACGCCAACCCCTCACTTCCTGTATCCCCCGACCCCACACTGCCTGTATCCCCCGACCCCCCAGGACATTCCATGGTATCAGATGTCGCTGTACCGGTGACTGGTCGAGCTACACGAAGAACCAACCAGTGAATAAAGATCAGCAATCGCTCTACGAGGACTTTAGCACACCAAGGCCACTGAGAGTGCGGAGGTGTGACTCTAAGTCTCGAGTAACCAGACGCAACATGATGGCGGCAACATTGGTGGAGATCCACAGACAACATACAACTAATTTACGTTACAGGACACGTCAGGGGTAGGCAACCTCCGCACTGCGGCTGGAGTAAAACTACAAATCCTTTCATTCCCCTGGAGTCATGGCTGTCAGTCACTTGCAATGCCTCATGGGAGTTGTAGTTCCACAACAGCTGGAGTGCCGAGGTTGCCCATCCCTGCATTATGTGCACAGGGAAAGAACTCCAGCTCAAACTCTGGACTGTCCCACAATGTGGAGCATTCTGGACTCGTCAGGTTATTATTGTGTCCCCATATGAATGATGATCACTGTGGTCTGTTTACATTACGTTCCCCACACACAGGTCAAGTTTCAGTGCAGATTAAAGGACGGGTCTACCTATAAACAAAGAGCAGCCCCCGGCCTCGGCATGCGTGACTGAAGCTGGATCCTCATGTGCAGTAAATGCAGTTGGGTTGACATGTCTGTCCCGGCCGCTCCTGCGCATTACAATCCTGCAGACGTCTCCGGGGCTGAGGTCAGACACAGGGCGACAACCCGCAACATGCTGGGGCTCATTTAAATGCAGCATTTTGCTGAAGTCCCAATGTAAAATGCAGGGCCCAGCCGGGAGCAAAATCCAGAGGTCCATGTTGTCCAAACACTACACATTACAGGAAATGAAGCCTACTGGTTGCTAGGATGCCAGTGATGTACACCTGCACCCTGGCAACAAGGGAGGCAAGGCACCAACACCTGTTACACCCTAGCAACAAGGGATGCCAGGCACCAACAGCTGCATGCGCCCTAGCAACAAGGGGCGCCTGGCACCAACAGCTGCCTACGCCCTAGCAACAAGGGACGCCTGGCACCAACAGCTGCCTACGCCCTAGCAACAAGGGATGCCTGGCACCAACAGCTGCCTACGCCCTAGCAACAAGGGATGCCAGGAACCAACAGCTGCCTACACCCTAGCAACAAGGGATGCCAGGCACCAACAGCTGCATGCGCCCTAGAAATGGACGGCCAGGCACCAACAGCTACCTGCACCCTAGCAACAAGGCACGGCCAGGCACCAACAGTTACCTGCACCCTAGCAACAAGGGACACTAGACTGCTCCTGAATCCTACCTTGCTAGGACCTTTGCAGATTTCATACATTTGCACTGTATACATGTAAACATCAGCACATCATTTACATGCGTACAGTGTAAAATGTGGTCAATGCACAGGACCGTACACGCAGATTTTACTAGTTTGGAATTAGGGATCTGAATGCAATGCGTGATCTTTACACATACGTGTGCACAGGGCCATACATGTCATAGGATACATCCCATTAATGGGTGACACGGCTGTGCATTTTCAGAGAGGGATGCACAATCGGTGTCACCGCATTTCAGGAACCTAGGCCGGATTCAGCAGCTCGTATAGCTTTCTATATATACTAGGCCAGGACACCTGGAAATCAAATGTCTACTTCTAATTTTGGAATAGGAAATGGTTACAATCCATCTGCATGCCAGTGTGGAGAGGCCCCTTCATTTCCTGTCCCATAGACACAAAAGGAAGTGAGAGGAAGTCTCCTTAGATTGAGGGAAATGCTCTCAGACTGTTGTCATGGGAACAAGGGCCCAAATTGGAGGATTTTTCTTCCAATACCAGTTCTGGTGACAACTCGGTTTTGGGCCTGTCATTTCCTGTCTCAGCGACAAAGCTGACAGTCAGGGGGTGAATCGCTCCTGTGGGGACACAGTAATAACCTGACAGTCAAATCCTTCACCTCTCCATCCAAAACTAAACGTGACTCTTATGGTTGCCTTCAATGTTGTAGTCTCCAATAATGAGGGGGGGGGGATGCCCTATGCCATGTCACAATAGACACCTACACTTCCATTGAAGCTGCTTCGGGGCCCAGTCACACGGGAATGACATAGAAGATGCCGCCACAGAGAATCAGGTGCCTCTATTAGCCAATCAGGTGTCAGTCTGGTTGCCATAGGTGACCCCTCCGCTCCTCACACGCCGGCCCGAGGAGGGACATGTGTCTATGGCCGCTGATAGAGCACATGGCCGGCTCCCCCTCCGGGCCTATAAAACCCCACACATCCAGCTCAGAACCACCCAGAACCCTTCCTGTACACCCAGGCCTTCTTCCCAGCCTCCCCCCGGCCCGCCGCAGCCTTTTTTTCCCGGTCCCTCACACGACGCTCCGCTCCCCACTACCTACCATGGCGGCGGCTGCGAGAGAAAGAGAGAGATCCCGGCGAGTCTCGCGAGAACTTACAGCCCCGCGCACGCGCTTCCGGTCCGATGACGCGAGGGGTGAGATCTCACGGGAGCAAGAGCGGAAGTTCTCGCGAGAAGAGCGGGACGCGGACACTAGGGCGAGCGCGGTGAGACTGGCGGCTCCGGGCGGCGGACATTTTGTGGAGGACACGTGATCTGGTAGAGTGGAGATGTGTAGTGACTTTTGTGCTGGTGCCCCTGGGGGCCACTTCTCAGAGCGGGGGCACCCCGACTGTTTGTATGTGTGTGTGTGTGAGTAGGAATGCCCCAGAGGAATTACACAGAGCTGAGCTGTGATGAGCCCCACGGGGCAGAAACCCATAGCAACCAATCAGTGAAGCCATGGGGGCCTGTGCTGGGCGGGTTGCTGCACTAAAAGGGCATCATTTTTCAGTTTTGGGTGGAGCAGGGGAAGATTAAATCCCCCTCTGAGGTCATTATTGCTGCCTGTGTCCCCGCTGGGGGGGGATGAGCCTTTCTGGTGACCGTAGCCACTGAGACAGGAAGTGAGAGGGAAGGCAATATGTTACAGTTGTCATAGTAACGGGCATAGAGGGAGAATCTTCCGATTTCCTTCACTTTGCAAGGATTACCTCTCACTTCCTGTTGTGCACCTAGGACAGGAAGTGAAGGACACCAACTGCCCAAAAAATTATCTGACCGGGGTTTCAGCTCTTCCCTAATCCATCCAAAACTGAGAGCTCGGACAAGGAGATTTCCTCTCACTTCCTGTTTCATCCCCGGGACAAATAAAGGAAAGTCTACCCAATGCCCAAAAAAGAGTTTTACCCAATGCGGCCACCAGGGGTGGAAAAGTCTGCGGGCCCTGGTCTTGCTGCGGCCACCAGGGGTGGAAGAGTCTGCGGGCCCTGGTCTTCCTGTGGCCACCATGGGTGGAAGAGTCTGCGGGCCCTGGTCTTGCTGCAGCCATGGGTGGAAGAGTCTGCTGGCCCTGGTCCTGCTGCCAGCGGGAGGGGGGGGATCCGATCAGAAGACCTTCACAGAATCCCTCTAGACCCTGGGGTGGGCAACTCCGGCTGTTGTGGAACTACAAGCCCCATGAGGCATTCCAAGAACCTGACAGCTGCAGGCATGGCTCCCGAAGGCAGAGGCATGCTGGGATATGTAGTTAAAGCACAGCTGGAAAGGGAGGGCTGGAGTTGCCCCCCCCATCCCCTGCTCTAGACATCCCAATCCCCGCAGCGCGCTGATTGGCTGCCACCAACACATTAAACCCAGATGAAAGGGCGTCCTTGACCCCTGAAACGCGCTGGCTGAACTTTTGGACTCTGGTCGGATAAGAGCACTTTAAAACAAAGTGCACTGATCCTTCTTGCTCCCTCCT
>NW_017307483.1:135236-139981 GCF_000935625.1 Nanorana parkeri | reverse complement strand
CCAAAAAGATGGGGTGCTGTGTAAAATCTACATAATAACAGAACACAATGATCTGCAAATCTCATAAACCCGAATTGTATTCACAATATTGGATGCCGGTGATCTTCGGGCCCTCAGACGGCACTGCGCGGGCTCAGCAATACTTCCAAAAATCACCGTCTGTGGACACAGCTCGCCGCGCATTCCAATAACACAAGTTAAAGCTCCGCGATGCCAAGGAGAAGCCTATCAGAACATGATCCAGAACCGCCGCCGTCTTCTCTGGGCCGAACCTCATGTACAATGTTCTGTCACTTATGGAATGGGCACCTCTGATGGTATGGGGGGGCATTAGTGTGTATGGAATGACCACCTCTGATGGTATGGTGGGGTGGGGGGCATTAGTGGGTATGGAATGGGCAGCTTGCACATCTGGAAAGGCGCCATCAATGCTGACGGACATATCCGGGCTGTAGAGCAGCGTACGCTCCCATCCAGACGTCTTTTTCGGGGAAGGCCTCACATATGTCAGCAGGACAATGCTACACTGTGTACTGTATCCATGACAACAGCTCCGTAGCAGAGTCCAGGGGGCTTATCTGGCCCTCCGGCAGTTCAGACTTTTCACCCACTGAAAATATTTGGGGAATCTTGAAACAAAAAATGCGACAAAGAAGACCCGGGACCGCTGAGCAGTTATAATCCGATATCGGACCAGAACGGGACAACATTCCTCCCCCAAAACTCCAGCAACAGGTCTCCTCGGTTCCCAGACGTGTACAGAGGAGGGGAGGCTACATTGGGGTACACGTGGCCCTGTCCCAACTTTTTTGAGACATGTTGCTGCATCGATTTCAAAGTTACCTCATTTTTTATAAATGGTCCATTTCCTCAGTTTAAACATTTGATATGTTTTCTATTGTGAATACAATTCGGGTTTATGAGATTTGCAGATCATTACGTTCTGATTTTAGGTAGATTTTACACAGCGCCCCGATTTTTTGGGCATTGGGGTTGTAGTTACCTTCATCCACCGCTGTTTGTTTACATCCAGAGTCTCCCTCTCCTGGCCACACCTGGGTATTACAGCCCCATAGACTTCTATAGAGCCGAGTCCCGAGGCTGGACGATCAGAGGTGGACCTGTACAAGTCTGCCTCTCATCATCGTTATGGTTGCCTTAAAGGGCCGGTTGTCTCTGTGAGATAATCTAAATGTATTTACTCTTTATCATATTAAATAATTGCCTCTGCATTCCATTATTACTGGTCTTAGTAATAACCTAACCAGCTCTGAAAGTAGTGGGCTGTGCAGACTCTCAGGTGGCTGTGTGGGTTCTATGGTGGGCTGTGTGGGTTCTATGGTGGGCTGTGTGGACTCTCGGGTGGCTGTGTGGGTTCTATGGTGGGCTGTTGTCTATGGTGGGCTGTGCAGGTTCTCTGGTGGGCTGTGCAGACTCTCAGGTGGGCTGTGAGGGTTCTATGGTGGGCTATGCGGACTCTCAGGTGGCTGTGCAGGTTTTATGGTGGGCGGTGCGGGGTCTCTGGTGGTCTGTGCGGACTCTCAGGTGGCTGTGCGGGTTCTATGGTGGGCTGTGCGGGTTCTATGGTGGGCTGTGCGGACTCTCAGGTGGCTGTGCGAGGTCTGTGGGGGGCTGTGCAGACTTTCGGGTGGGTGTGCAGGGTCTATGCTGGGCTGTGAGGGGTCTCGGTGGGTGGCAGGAAGGACGAGATTTGCTGTAAGCCGGTGCCGTGATTCACAGGGAGGCCCCCAGGGTCTTGCTGAGGACCAAGGCAGCCTTCCTGTGAAGCCCGGTGCCTGTTTACAGCGCTGGTTTCAGCTTAAAAATTTAAAGCATCGGCGCTCAGTAACGATACAATACGAAATGGCCTGGCAGGCTGGATGTGCAGCTCCACTACAGGCAACTACAGGAAGAGGCGGAGACAAATCACCCTGCACAAGAAGAGAGAGCAGCAGTGACTGCTCTTTATTACAGGAGGGGGCGGAGACAAGACCAGTCACCCTGCACAAGGAGAGAGAGCAGCAGTGGGCGGTCTTTATTACAGGAGGGGGCGGAGACAAGACCAGTCACCCTGCAGAAGGAGAGAGAGAGCAGCAGTGACTGGTCTTTATTACAGGAGGGGGCGGAGACAAGACCAGTCACCCTGCACAAGGAGAGAGAGCAGCAGTGACCGGTCTTTATTACAGGAGGGGGCGGAGACAAGACCGGTCACCCTACACAAGGAGAGAAAGCAGCATGCATAGATTAACATTGATAGAAATGTCTTTTTTTTTCTCTCTTCTAGTGGACCTGAAGAAGCCACAGAGGTAAAATGACCGTCTGCGCCATGTTCGGGTGCAAGAACCGCATGCACAAAGGCTGCGGGAAGCATTTCTTCAGGTAATCGTCTTGTTCTGTCTCTCCCAGCAAATGTTCCTACATTCAGTAATTGTATAGATCAGGGTTAGGCAACCTCGGCACTCCAGCTGTGGTGGAACTACAAGTCCAATGAAGAGTGCGAGACTCTGACCCCCACAGGCATGACTCCCAGAGGCAGAGGTATGATGACATTTCTAGTTCCCCCACAGCTGGAGTGCCGCGGTTGCCTATCCCGGGTAATAATGTTTTGTTCTACGTTTGACTTTTATTCCTCATCCCTCCGCAGGTTCCCCTTGAAGGACCCGGAGCGCCTTGCCAAATGGATCGAAGTTGTGCAGCGCGATGACTGGAAGCCGTCTGTTCACAGCAAAGTCTGCAGCGACCACTTCACAGAGAAGGACTACATGATCCGCCCCGGGGCGGCCTGCCCTTACCTGCGGACGGACGCGGTGCCCACGCCTCTGTTTATCCAGCGCAAGAAGAAAACGAAGAAGAGAAAGTACACCAAGAAATCTGCCGGCGGCGCGCCGGTGTCTTACGTAGTGCAGGATGAGATGCAGGTGGTGAATGCTCAGGGCCAGACGCAGGAGCACCAGGCGGAGGATATGGTAAAGCAGAATGCGGCACTACCGAGCAGGGCGGCACAGGAACCGCCAAATCAAGGTCCAGAACCGCAGAGCCAGGAGGAGGCAGTCAAAACACAGGACAAGGAGGCGGCGGAAATGGACAGTATGCTGGCGGCCGAAACACAGGGAGGGGAACAGTCCGCTCAAACACAAAGCCGAGGGCAGGTAGAGACCTGCGGCCACACCACTGCAGAAGAACCGGGGAGGCAGGCGTTGGAAACGAGGCAGCCGCCAAGTGCCAGGATGGCGGAAATTGATGTCAACGCCACTACACAAAGCGAGAGGCAAGTGGCTCTGATATTAGCCGAGCTGGAGGACACGCACTGTGAGATGCGCGCGGCAGAGGCCAGGGCCGCCAGAGAGGCCGCAAACAACGATAAGCAACCCCCGGGCGACGAAGTGGCAGACTGTGCCGCAAGCGGCGTCAACAAGTGCTGGAACGACATAACGGCGGACTACATCCCATTCGACCACGCCTATACGGCGCTAACCCTGAGCGACAAGGAAAACAACATCCCGCCGCTCAGCCCGGCCCCAGTCTCCACCCCGGGGCCTGTCTCCTCCCCCATCCCCGCCAACCCGAAAGTCGTGAAACTGCGGAAGAAAATCAAGACGTTACAGAAGCAGGTGCTGCGCCAGGGCGCGAAGATAAAGAGCCTGAAGAACACGCTGGGGGAACTGCGGCGGAGCAACCTGTCGGAGAGGGACCCCGAGCGGGTGGTATCGGAGCACTGCAGCGGACTGGCGCTCACCCTGTTCACCACCCAGGTGAAAAACCACAGGAAGTACAGCGCCGTGCAGTACTGCAACCCCATGAAGGACTTCGCCATGAGCTTGTACCAGGCGTCACCGAAGGCGTACAAGTTCTGCCGGCTGTTCCTGTCCCTGCCGCACCCGGTGTCGCTGAGGCACTGGAAGACCGCCACCGAAGCCAACCAGGAGGCGCAGCAGGAGGCGATCATGGAGGCGGAGCAGGGCGAGGACCTGCAGGGCGAGTTGTCCCAGGAGGATATCTTGGCGGGGGCGTTGCATGCCGTGGCAATGGCATCAGAGAGAGCACAAGAAGGGGCGCTGCAGGACGAAGCCCCGCCGGGGACGCAGATGCAGTAGCCGGACTTTTATACTTGTGAACTTTCATCCGAGGTTTTCCGAGAAAGCCGATTCCACTCAGCGCCGCGTCAGGCAAGCGGACCCGACGCTGGCGGCAGATCGCCAGCAATGTGACCTCTAGACACCACCCACCTGCTCGGCTTGTACCTGAACCTGACCCATGAGGGCACGCAGCTCATTAAAGGGAGTCTTTTTTTTAATATAGTTTCTTAGATATAAGATACATCGGAATATAAATACAATGTATCAATGTGTGTCACAGCTGGACTCCGCCCCCTTACCCTTTTTTTCACACTTCTCTCCTGTACTGAAACCCATTAATCTCAATTCCCTGCGAACTTCCATCTCCACAATATAACCCCGTGAAGCTGCAGCAGCTATCTTGAGCCCCGAATTCAGTCATCATCAACCCCTTCTCCCCCCGATCCGTACGGTCATCGTCCCGCCTCCGTCAGTAGGGAAGCGATATAATAAGTGTGCATTACACTTCAGCTTTAACGTTTCTTATATATAAAGTATATGAAGCTGATCAGCAGAATATAAATTCCTTTTGTCAATGTGAGTTGTTGCTGTAAATCCCTCATTTCAGTGTAAAGATTTTATTATTCTATGTACCGGGGGGGGGGGGGGGGTTTAATTTTAAATTTGACA
>NW_017307483.1:127832-134912 GCF_000935625.1 Nanorana parkeri | reverse complement strand
AAATGTTTTTTTTTTTTTTGGGCGGTGGGGGGGGGGGGGGGATTCATAATTACATGTTACAGAGCAGGCTTTGCTTCCTCCTCCTCAGTGCTGCACAGTGATTGGCTGACTGTTTCGCTCAGTGCAAGTCTACAAGTGTAATTGGTTTTCTTTCTCATCCTTTGAGGGACACAGAAAGTCATATACAGTCGGGTTATACTGCCGCCTGCAGGAGGGTTGGACACTGCCAAACAGAAAAATTGCAGGCCGGCCCAAGCTAGCCCCTCCTACTCCCAGCATGCCTCAGTTATACCAGTTGGAGCTGCAGGCAGTCCCCGGTTCTGTTGTTGCATTGGGCCTGTTAGTGTTTTGTTTGCTGTTTCCCCACCCCTGTGTCGGTCTGTTTTTGGAACGTCCCGGCGGTATAGAACTTCCTGTGTCCCTTGACGGACAAGAAAGATAATCGGATTTTGGTACTCCCCATGAATTCCCAATTGAGGGTCACATGTCTCCCCTATCTGTGATTATGACCGTGCTCTCAGTACTCATTGGCTACAAAAAAACTGATGGTGGGAGGGGTTATCCTGGACCGGCCCACAATTTTTTTTTGTCCAAGCTTTCAGTAGACAACAGTATAACCCAACGGCATGTGACTTCCTGTGTCCCTCGGTGGACTCCAAGGAAAGGATTTTGCAGTGAATGCACCATGCACTGGGAAAGGCAAACTCCGGCCCTCCAGCTGATGTGGAACTACAAACCCCATGAGGCATTGCAAGACTGACAGCCACAGGCATGACTCCCAGAGACAGATGCATCATGGGATTTCTATTTTTTCATCACAGCTGGATGGCCGGCGTTTGCCTAACCCTGCTACTAGGTGTATAGGGAGGTGCCTGCATGAATACTGATGGTAGTCAGCCCCCCCCAATGACCTCTCTGCATGGCTGGTATCAGAGAAGGGCACAGGAGCGCTCAGCCCACAGCTCTGCTATGGGAACTGATGAGCTCAGAAAGAATATCCATGAACACTCTCTGACTGTATGTGATCCCTCTGGGAGATATGTGGCAGCACTGGACCAATAGGAATAAGGATGGAGTCTGGTGTACATCCTAATGAGTGGGGGGGGGGGTGTTCTCCTTGAAGGAGGTGTACCTGTGATGGGAGGTACGGTGTGTGGGGACCTGAATCTGGTCATTGGCCGCAGACTCTCTGATCCCGATGGAGGAATCTTCACCAGAAGATCGAATCCTGGAAATGTGGTGAAAACGTCTCACTTGGAAATTTGCAGCTGACATGTTTCAGGGGCCAGGCCTCCCTTATTCAGGGCTCTTATGCAAAGAACAAGATGATATTTATGGTTCGGGCTCCATTTTTTTCGTCTTTGTGTGCTAAGCTCTGCATGTACAGGGACGGCTTCGGGGGCCTTGTGTTCGAGGATTTTGTTTGGGGGGGTGGAGGGGGGGTAGGTACAGATGCGCTGTACAAGCCCTGAGGTACCCATAGATATAAATGACAAATCAATGCAATTATGATGTTTTTTTTGTATTTTGCCGATTTTCAGAGATATCCGTTTCCATAGAAATCGTTTTATTGATCAGATTGAAGTGTTCTTAAACCCTCGTTGCGTCCTGTACTTCTATTGTCCTCCTCCCCTTTGTCTGTGCAGCCCCGTGCCTCCTGTACTTCTATTGTCCTCCTCCCCTTTGTCTGTGCAGCCCCGTGCCTCCTGTACTTCTATTGTCCTCCTCCCCTTTGTCTGTGCAGCCCCGTGCCTCCTGTACTTCTATTGTCCTCCCCTTTGTCTGTGCAGCCCCCTGCCTCCTGTACTTCTATTGTCCTCCTCCCCTTTGTCTGTACAGCCCCGTGCCTCCTGTACTTCTATTGTCATCCTCTTTGTCTGTGCAGCCCTGTGCCTCCTGCACTTCTATTGTCCTCCTCCCCTTTGTCTGTACAGCCCTGTGCCTCCTGTACTTCTATTGTCCTCCTATTAGGTACCTGGTGTTGAGACCGAAGGTATGAGGAGGCTCCACTTGCACCCCGTGTCTTGTGGCCTTTGAGATTGGGGACAAAGGCCAGTCGGACAATGAGTGGCACGAGGGCTTTTGGTAGATCCAGTAATCGATGTCAAAACAAGCCGGGGTCAATAGCCAGGAGATCCGATGCGGTACAATAAGGAGCAGGCAGAAGAATATCCAGAAAACAGTCCGAGGTCAATAAGGCAGGCAGCAAGCAAGGATAGTCGGCAAAACAGGAACAAATCACAATCCAGAGAGATCAGGAGAATACAGGATACACGGAACACACACAAACTGGAAAGACAAACCAGCAACTAGTGGGCGTTTGAGCTGGGTTTAAATAGGGCTGTGAATCTATCTATGACGCCACTTCCTGTGCGCCACTTGGCGCGGATTTCCGCACGGCACCTCCGACTGCGCATGCGTGTTTGTTCTCAGCTGCGCATGCGCATGTTTGTTCTCAGCTGCGCCTGCGCGTGTTCGTTCTCCGCTGCGCATGCGCAGAGCGGGACTTTTGCTGACACCTCCTCCCCTTTGTCTGTACAGCCCCGTGCCTCCTGTACTTCTATTGTCCTCCTCCCCTTTGTCTGTACAGCCCCGTGCCTCCTGTACTTCTATTGTCCTCCTCCCCTTTGTCTGTACAGCCCCGTGCCTCCTGTACTTCTATTGTCCTCCTCCCCTTTGTCTGTACAGCCCCGTGCCTCCTGTACTTCTATTGTCCTCCTCCCCTTTGTCTGTGCAGCCCCGTGCCTCCTGTACTTCTATTGTCCCCCTCCCCTTTGTCTGTACAGCCCCGTGCCTCCTGTACTTCGTGTACTAGCGTGAGGAATCATGGGACATGTAGTCATATCACAGCAGTTCATCTGATGTTATAACAATGGACATGCATGCACATGGTTGGCTGGGTGCAAAGAATCATGGGACATGTAGTCCCATTGTAGGAGGTCACCTGATCTTATTACAATGGGCATGCTTGCATTTTTTGGGATGGGCAGGAGGTCACCTGATGCTGTTGGAGCGGGTACGCATGCTCATTATGGGCTGAGCGTGAGGAAACATGGGACACGTAGTGCAAAATGTTCCCGTACACACCGGCGTTACACATGCTGAAGCCTATGCGTACCAGGGTGATGGAGAACACAGCCATGCAGGTGGGATGTCCTCATGGGGACACCGTAGTATAGACTTGGACAACAACCGAGACGTTTCTGTGTTGCCGCGGTTCTGAGAACAGTCATTGTGTGATCTCGGCTCGTATGTAACGTTGTGGAAGATTTGTAGAGACGCATTGCCGGCCTTGTTTCAGATGTTATATCCCGGCCGCCATGATAATAAAATCTCTGTGTGTAGTCCGCTGTGTCCTGCGTGTTCTTGTGGCCGGAGAGTCCTTCATTACCGAGCTGACCATAGACCTGAGACGGGGGCTGAACATGCCGCTGCTCTCCTCACCGAGCAATCTTATCTCCTCCATTCATGGAAAGACGCGGAGAAGACCTTTAAATCCTGACTAGGGATGACCCGGTTCCATCCAGGACTAGGGATGACCTTGTTCCATCCAGCACTTTAGGATGACCCGGTTCCATCCAGGACTAGGGATGACCCGGTTCCATCCAGGACTAGGGATGACCCGGTTCCATTCAGGACTAGGGTTGACCTGGTTGCATCCAGGACTAGGGATGACCCGGTTCCATCCAGGAATAGGGATGACCTGGTGCCATCCAGGACTAGGGATTACCCGGTTGCATCCAGGACTAGGGATGACCCGGTTCCATCCAGGACTAGGGTTGACCTGGTTGCATCCAGGACTAGGGATGACCCGGTTCCATCCAGGAATAGGGATGACCTGGTTCCATCCAGGAATAGGGATGACCTGGTTCCATCCAGGAATAGGGATGACCTGGTTCCATCCAGGAATAGGGATGACCTGGTTCCATCCAGGAATAGGGATGACCTGGTTCCATCCAGGAATAGGGATGTCCTGGTTCCATCCAGGACTAAGTATGACCTGGTTCCATCCAGGAATAGGGATGACCCGGTTCCATCCAAGACTAGGGATGACCCGGTTGCATCCAGGACTAGGGATGACCTGGTTCCATCCAGGAATAGGGATGACCTGGTTCCATCCAGGAAAATGGATGAACTGGTTCCATCCAGGAATAGGGATTAGGGATGACCCGGTTCCATCCAAGACTAGGGATGACCCGGTTGCATCCAGGACTAGGGATGACCTGGTTCCATCCAGGAATAGGGATGACCTGGTTCCATCCAGGAATAGGGATGACCCGGTTCCATCCAGGAATAGGGATGACCCGGTTCCATCCAGGACTAGGGATGACCCGGTTCCATCCAGGACTAGGTGTGACCTGGTTCCATTCCATGACCTGGTTCCATCCATGTCCAGCTCCTCCGATCAAGGAAATGCTATGGGCCCTTCCGCCCTATCAGCTGCGGGGCTTGGTATTCACCAGGACTAGGGATGACCCGGTTCCATCCAGGACTAGGGATGACTTGCTTCCATCCAGGACTAGGGATGACTAGCTGTCAATCAGGCTGTGCGGTGGATCCCAACAACATTGTCAGGATCTCTACCGGCTACAGTGCGGCTCTGTGCTGTCAGCATATAGCAGGCAATAGCCCGCTATGTGCTGAGTTTTGGGCTAGTAATTATATTCCTGTGACCCAAAAGAGAACTAATGCCAAAAAAAGGTTTGGCCATAGTTTTCTTTTAATACATCTTCTTTTCAAGAAGAATGTATTGTGATGTAATACCGCATAGTGGCCACTAGATGGAGCTGAGAAGCAAAGACAATGTACATTGTGGTACCTGTTGTACCTGTGTTGGGGTTCTGCTCTAAGAAAGAAAAAAAGGCCCTGCAAAGCACCACACAGAGCGCCATGTGCTTTACCACAGCACAGTAACTCATCAATGGAAGGTGGACTGCCACTGCACTGAGTCCAGGCTGTACAAGTCAACCTGCAGATTGCACAATTCTTCCAGTTGACCAAAAGGAAGAGCAGCAACCAGAGGCCCGGAATGGAGAACAGAGCAGAACCAGAGGCCCAGAATGGAAAACAGAGCACAACCAGAGGCCCAGGCCCCAGAATGGAGAACAGAGCAGAACCGTGGTGCTGAGATCGCTGGGTATGCCTTCTCCTCTAGCAGCCAATCACAGGCCGCCTCAATATCTGAACCCGCACGAGCGCGGCTCAGGGCGCTTTGCTGATTGGCAGGAGGCGGGATCAGAGTCAGGGCGGAAGTGTCTTCTCGACGGCCTCCAGTTGCTGGCGTGGCTGTGCAGCGCACCGTAGAGATGCCCGGAAGTGCGGCTAGAGCGGACACATTTGGGTTACTGAGGGTGAGTGCTGCTTGTTTATCTTTATTACGTTTTAATCCAAACGATAAAGCAGTATATATAATATGTGATATAGTATAATAAGACATAGCAGAGTTCAGCTTATACAATAATATGTTATGTATAGAGTATAGGGTAATGCAGTAGTAGTAGGGGTGGCACTGTACAATTATATCATCATAGATGTGTCGTCATCAAATAACATTGGATGGTATTATGAACTAATCTCCAGCATTGCTATACTATATGACACAATGTTGACCATGTGATACAATGGCGGAGAGAGCAGAGTGTATATCTGGGGGCATCACTGTACTCTATTATTATACATTCATATGTAAATCCCAGCTAGGGATGCACCAATACTGGTTTTTCGTTATTGAGTACGAGTACTAATATTTTGCTTTTGGTACACACCGGTACCGATACTGGTGCTTCTGCCAGTTTCCAAGCGACTCAGCATCCAGCCGGCTGCTGGCTGCCCAGCCAATCAGCATGGTGCTGGCTTCCCGGGCCAATCAGGAAGCCAGGATGGGGGTCATTACTCGCCACCCAGCTTCCTAATTGCCCAGGAAGCAGGCTCCACTGCCAAACAGAGGAAATGTTCCTCTGACTGGAAGTTCCGGAATCGGGTAAGGTATTGGAGCACTTGGGCGAGTACGAGTACTTACCCAAATACTAGTATTGGTATTGGTGTATCCCTAATTATTATACATTTATATATCTCTGACATATACCGCAGTGCTGTACAGAGAACACTGAGCCAGTCACATCAGTCTCTGTACAGAGGAGCTTACACTCTAATGTTCAATATTTTGTCATACACATCTGTGGATTTTAATGTAACTTTTTTTTCCCCCTCCCAGCGTTCCTGTAGCGGCCATGAATCCGCCATTCTTGTCACATTCCTCGTACCAGGAAGGGAAAATGAAGTCAAAGAAGAGAAGCCACAACGAGAAATATCGAGTGAAGTGTCTGCGGCTGCGACGACTGGCGAAAACCATGGTGTTTGTGAGTGTGCTCTCATCACATCGTCGCCAACATTGGGGGGGAGAGAGGGAGCTGCCAATCAAATGATAGATCTTATATTCCTGACCTGTACTGGAGGAATCTGAGGCGGATTCTGATTGGCTGCAGCACCCATAACAGACATTCCTCCAATGTGGTTTCAGCCAAATCATATTCAC
Organism: Nanorana parkeri; assembly: GCF_000935625.1. NCBI lineage: Eukaryota > Metazoa > Chordata > Amphibia > Anura > Dicroglossidae > Nanorana > Nanorana parkeri. The sequence goes on along the minus strand of NW_017307483.1, from coordinate 128,377 downwards.
CGGTTCACCTGTAATCCGTTCAGACCCTTCGCAGGTATTTTGCCTGTGTGAGCAGTGTATTGTAGATCCTTGCCATTCAGTCCAGTGTCATTCCTGCAGCAGTGGGACGGTCTGGGCATTCATGGTCTGATTGTACATTTGTTTGTTGATATAGCTCTGATAATGTACACAGTGCTTTACATATTGCACATTCACACCAGTCCCTGCCATCAGTCAGCATACAATCTAAAGTCTCTATTTCACACGCACTCAAGGTCCATTTAGATGGAGGAGCCAATCCTATTAGCTTGTCTTTGCAGTGTGGGAGAAAACCCACACAAGCACCAGGAGAACATGCAAACTCCAAGTGGATAGTGCCCTGGATGGGATTTGATGGGACTTCCGCTGCAAGGCGGAAGTGCTAACATACTTACATAGTTAATCAGGCTGTAAAAAGACACAAGTCCATCGACTTTAACCTATAACCACTGAGCGGCTTTGCTGCCCTTCTCTGACAACGTGTGCGTTCTTTTATTGTGTCTGTTTATTAATAAAATGTCTTATTG
>NW_017307483.1:119141-127735 GCF_000935625.1 Nanorana parkeri | reverse complement strand
TGTAAAAGTGAAAGAAGAGAGAAGGTGAATTTTAAGTTATAACTTTTTTTTTCTTATGTGATCCAGTTGATGTGAATGTGCAATCCCAGGAATCCATTCCCCTCACAGCGTGGGCGTGGCATGGCCTACGTAACAACCTGGGTGCTATTCTGCTTCCAGCATCCTTGTAAATATACACAAAGGCCCTGATGTCCAACCCCCGGCCCTTCAGTGTTTTCCATGTGGCCCCTGGACCCCAGCTGTCAGATTTGTAATGGGGCTAGTGATTTCTAGCAGTCTTTTCTAACATATTTCCAGTCCCTGACTGTCAGCTACAGCATGTCTTCCACTACACCTGTTGCATTTCCTGATGTTCCCTCCAGTAAGTCTGCGGTAGCATTACATATGCTGAATATTATGTGTGGCCCTTTAGTTTGGGCTCCCCTATGACTCACGATTTGACAACCACAACACTAAGGCCTGCACAGATTCTGGACATATCATTGTGTCCGGTGTGCAGCATTCAGATTTGGTTTGCCTCTAAGGGGGAAGGAGGGGCACTTTGGGCACCTGAAATGAAGTGTGTGCATTTGATTGTGTGTTTTATATATAAATATAAACACTGTATATATAACTCCAGTAAAAAAAAATATCGGAGATCATAAAACTCGGTCTTACAATGTATCCATTTCCCCCATTAAGGTTTCTGTTAAAGAGGGTCCTGCAGCTGCAGGCGTTGAGTGAAGATGATCGCCCGACGACGCACAGTTCCAGCTTATCTCTCAGCTTTGACATGCCGAGCGTGAGTGATGGGAACCTGGACATAAGTCTGCCCAGTGTAGCTGACAATGGCCTGGGAAAGAGGCTGAAGAAGGACAAGAGAGAAAAGGGCAAAGAGAACAAATCGGAAGGTGAGTATTATACCCTATAGGTGGGCTTATCTGTTAAAGAGAACCTGTCCTTTCTGAAAGGAAGCTGCTTACTTACTCAGCAGGGCTCTAGCCACTATGGGCTCTCGTGGGGTTTTTTTTTAATGCCGTATAGCCAACATTCAGGATTAAGGCGCCCTTTTTTTTGTTAACATTTCCATTAGATATACTCTGGTGATGGTAATCCATGTACTTTGCCGCACTCCTTACTGAATATGCCAAAGATAACGGGTGCTTGTAATGAATGCGGATGGCGCCGCTCAAAATCCTGTAACAAATCCAAATGTCACCAGCACTCCAATACGAAGATTCACGTCAGTGCAAAACTATTTTATTGATGGATGTCAAAAGACAAGCGCTTTCGGGGCCGCGCAGGGTCCCCTTCATCAGGCTCAATAATGTCAGGGTCCCCTTCATCAGGCTCAATAATGTCAGGGTCCCCTTCATCAGGCTCAATAATGCCAGGGTCCCCTTCATCAGGCTCAATAATGCCAGGGTCCCCTTCAGCAGGCTCAATAATGCCAGGGTCCCCTTCATCAGGCTCAATAATGTCAGGGTCCCCTTCAGCAGGCTCAATAATGTCATTATTGAGCCTGCTGAAGGGGACCCTGCGCAGCCCCGAAAGCGCTTGTCTTTCGACATCAATAAAATGGATTTGCGCTGATGTGAATCTTTGTATTGGAGTGCTGGTGACATTTGCATTTGCCCCTGGTGTAGGTGACTCCATTAAAAGCAGTGTGCTTGTGCAACTCTCAGGATCATTTGACCGAGTAAGCCCCACCACTGCATCAAAGTAAGATTTCTGCTAGAGATAAAATGTAAGCTCCCCGTGATACCTGCTGGTACCTGTTACACCCCGATGCTCAATTATTCATATAGCAACTAAACGTTTCACACTCCTGTTCTGATTTGACCATTTCTGTCTCTTACACTTCAGTACTTGTCAGTGAGGTCACAAATCCTAACGAGGAACCAATTGTTTCCTACAATGAAAACGAATCTAAAGCGCCAAACGTTGACCAACAAATGAAGGATAATTGCAGGCGAGGATTACTAGGGGTGCTGCCCCACTTCAGCCTGGGAAGCTGCAACACTATGGGAGAAAACAAAAGAGAAGGGCGCCCACCCTAGTGTAGATACTTTTAATAATATATATTGAAGTAACAATAAAAACATTGAAGTAACAATAAAAACATACTCACAAAAGTGAATCAAGATAAAAGTGTAATAGGTAAGCCTGGATGACATCTGAAACAAGCTGCACAGAAACCTGTGTAACAGCACAGGACTCCTTACAATGACGCGTTTCCGGGGCCACGCCCCCTTCGTCAGATTGTTTCCTGCTCGGTGGGAGTAACTTGTCAGAGTTTGGTGGACCTGCTGTGGTACTGGGGGTGTCATCTGACTAATAGGACAAATGCTAGAGCGGTGTAAGTCCTCGGACGTTTAGAGTAAACAGCAGAATCGTCAAGCTGATGGTCGCAAACAGGACAGACAAACGGATCCTAAATGGAGTCCAGTGTCTAGACTGGTACACAAAGCTATGATCGGTATAAGCCCAGGCAAGCTGAGTACAGACACCATCCAGATAATTTGCAGGAGTAATCCATGTCATAAACAGACATACTAACCTGTTAATCAGGAGCAGGATAAATGTCCAGCAGTCTATTTAGGAACTCCTAATTGAGACAAGTGTGCACTGCAGAGACCCGAGCTGCAGTGCTATGTGATGATCAGCAGATGGAGATGGTGAAGGTTCAAAGCTGATCATTCCAAAAATGTTACATTCTGACACTAGAAAGTTTCTAACAATGTATAATTGCAAATTGGATTGAAAATGAAGCCAACATAATTTACTTTTTTTTTTCCCCTCAAATACATCATTATGTCCTGTGCTTAGCATAGCATCTTTGGAAGATAGGTCCTCTTTTAACTTTCAAAGTATTTTATTAATTTTCCAAAGTAGAATAAAACAATAAAATAGCACATGATGCACAATCAGTATAGCATACAATTGCATTTCAGATTCTTCCACATTAGCATAGTCAAGTAGTAAGGGGGGGATCACTAGAAGCCATACACACAATATATAATAGTTCTGTAAAACAGATCATATCTATCACCCTATTCTTGCCAATTTATCCCCCATCAGCAAAAACAAAACTCAAAACAGTCGGAGAGGAATATCTGGCATAGGGATCCGCCTATGTCTGCAGAAAACATTTGTTGTGATCTCCTCCTTATCTTTATAAATAGAAGACTTTCTGTCCAACATCAATGCACTAAACAGCTCACGTGTGCGAGCATAATGGAAAAAAAAAAGACAGACAAATAGGTCCTCTTTTAATAAGGCCAACATAGGTGCAGGTATGCGAGTATAACCATTGCAGAACAGCAGCACTCTCTTAGATAACAATACAAAATCTGTGGCTTGTCCAGCTGAGGCTCAGGTGACCCCTGACTGTAATGCTGATGCACTCACCCGGCTGGCTCTATGGGTCTGATCACACCTTGCTGACCAGAAGCTTTATTTACGCCTGCAGTTGTGAAGAAATTAACAAAAAGGAAGAGAGTGACGGACGGGGCCCAACGCAGGTGGGTTCAGCCCATTCTCCTGGACCCATGTGGACGGCCAATCTTCCCCATCGAGTTAGACGGCCTGACGGTTTACAGTCTGGGAGAGGTGAGGATTCGGAATCTTTTTACAGATCATGTATATAATGGTTTTGTACGTATTTTCTTTTATTACGGTTTGTGCTATAGAAGAAATAAGAAATAAACATTTTATAATTATTTAATTTTTTTAGTCTCCTAAATATAAAGTATTTGCATATGAATATTTTGTAGTCTTCTCTCCGGCCAGCAGATGGCGCTCTAGTTCTTTCCTCATGTAAAACATTGTTTCCCTCTCAGCTGTGCTAGAAGAATCTCATTGTTTGCTCAATGAGCACAGCAGTGACTCCTCCTCTCTTATAAGAGGGTGCATTCTGCATTATATAGTCTCACCAATAACCTATTCATGTTTTCACAACAGATTGTACCTGACCGGAGTGGTTTCCATGACAGGAGCGCCATTTATCCGGTGGGTTTCTGCAGCACAAGAGTTTACGCCAGCATGCGGAACCCGGAGCAGAAATGTCTCTATACGTGTCAGATCAAAGACGGCTGGACCCGGCCTCAGGTGATCAGTTTACCTTTATTGCAGAATTTATATGTAACGTAGTATTACGTGAAGTGCCAGCATACGACCCGCTCATTGACTTTATAAAGCTTGTGGGATCTTCTGGTTGTGCAGCGTTAGAGGGTAGTTCTGGCTGATGAGCGCTCGCCATTTGTGAGCGTTATTTGAAATGTTCAGTGCAGGGCTGCAGTATTGTGTACGGACCATGCACCGGCTGCGGTGGGACAGGCGGGAGGGACTACTGGGATGTGTAGTGCCTGCATCACTTTTCTGTAATATGAGATCTACCACCGAACTAGGTCTTATTTTCGGGGTAGGTCTTATATTAGAGAAATGCCTGAAGATAGTGCTAGGTCTTATTTTCGGGGTAGGTCTTACTTTCGGGGAAACACGGTACCTGCCCACTGCCATATTACAGGAATGAGAAGAGTGGGACTAGAGTGGTCAGGTGACCCCTTTAGAAATATAAGATACCTAAAGGTTGTTCCTTGTCCAAGTGTAGGGGGGAAATGATCTCTTTGATGCCAGGAGTTCAGCTTTAAATGCAGTGAAATTACAGGTGGCAGCTGGAAGGTCAGTGTACAATTGTGGTTGATGCAACAGAACTTTTCACAGCCTGAATGCAGCCTGAATGCATGCCTGTTCTACATACAGCCACTAGAGGGAGCACTTACATGTATATATGTATGGTTCAAAGATATGAAAGTCAAACAATTATTTTGAAATCATTGTATTGAATGTTGTCACATATAAGCAAGATAAAGCCTGAACATCAGGACCAGACTAATCTCTCTGTTTTATGTCACTAGTTTGAGATCGTCCCTGAAGATGACCCTCAGAACACGATATCTGGCAGCTCAGCTGTAGAATGTCATAATGCGCTACTGAAGAGCATCGGGGCTGTGCAGTGAGTACATTACATTTACACAAAGATCTGTCCTTTACTACAGGGACTCAGGCACCTATGGGTAATGGACTCTTCCACGACCAGGCAACAGCAGGTATACTCACCCCTGGCGCTATGGGCAATGGGATCTCCCACCAGCAGGGGCAGCAGGTAACCTCAGTCTGGGCGCTATGGGCAATGGGATCTCATCAGCAGGGGCAGCAGGTACCTTCTGTCTGCGTCTCAGGCCCTGAGGAAGAGCTGATATTATGTTGTGGATTATATGTCTCTTACCATAAACAGTCTTCATTCTGCTTTTTGTTGTCTTCTTCATGTCACGGGATTTTTCTGAGTAACTGTAACCTGACCTGAAAATGTAATAATTTGCTAGAAATCTAAAATGTTAATTGTAAGTAGTCGCCTGAAAAATCTACATTTTTAGTCCTGATTCCTTTTATCCAGCCGCATCCTCCTCAGATTTCTATTCCTGCCTGTGTCCCCACTGTGGAAATTTGACCGAACTTCTGTCCCGGTGGCCTTACAGAAGTGAAGCAGAATCTCCTACAGGGGCAGAGACGGCAATAAAAACCTTACTGAGGTTCTAACCATTCCGCATTCCAACACTATATATGGACGGAGTTGAGCTTTCATTCACATGGAATGGTTAGTTCCTTTTATATGATTCCATATGTGACGCTTTCTATGATTCTGATGGTATGCGGGAGAAACTGGACATTAAAGTGACATTAAACCCTATTTTGCCCAGCAAAGTTCATATTTGTAGTTATACAGAAATAGGTTTCCCGAGTCGCTCCATTGACCTCCACTTCTGGCTCTGCTTACATTTCCAGGTTTTACTGGTGATCTGCCCCAAAGTTTCCCCCCCACAAACAGAACAGAATGGTTCCTGGTGGTCTTTGCTGGTCATGCACAGAGCAACTTACGTGCAGTGCCAGCTGGGAGGTGCGATTGCTTAAAGTGACATTAAACCCTCAGATTTTTTAACATAAACCAATACTGTAATGTGCGCCTTACTGTAATCCATGGTTGTTTCCCTTCTCTTTGCTGCTCTTCCTTTTTAAATCCTCATCTCTTCTCATACTGGCGGAGAACTTCCCTTCCTGTAGTGCTGGCTCAGGTTGTGAACCTGCACACAGACACCATGAATCCATTCCTGAGACAAGGCAGTCTGCTGCAAAACAGAAGTTCTGCCCAGCATGAGAAGAGATACGGATTTAAAAGGAAGAGCAGCAAAGAGAAGGGAAACTACCATGGATTACAGTAAGGCGCACATTACAGTATTGTTTTATGTTAAAAAAATCTGAGGGTTTAATGTCACTTTAAGCAATCGCACCTCCCAGCTGGCACTGCACGTAAGTTGCTCTGTGCATGACCAGCAAAGACCACCAGGAACCATTCTGTTCTGTTTGTGGGGGGAAACTTTGGGGCAGATCACCAGTAAAACCTGGAAATGTAAGCAGAGCCAGAAGTGGAGGTCAATGGAGCGACTCGGGAAACCTATTTCTGTATAACTACAAATATGAACTTTGCTGGGCAAAATATTTGTTTTAGCCTAATGTACCATGTCTTCCTTTACCGTCCCCTCCCAGGCACTGCAGCTCACTGTGGGAGGGTTTCAGTAACGGAGGCTGTGCTGTCAATTCAAAATGCAGTGGGCTGGACCAGGTGTGGCTAGGTGCTGATTGACGAGCTACAGGCTAGTTAATCAGCAGTGACCATGCTGACAGCCCCGCCCCCTGCAAGATCTTCCTATGCCGTTCTAGTCCAGGCAGGTACAGCCTAGGTGAGAGTGGCAACTTTTCTCTGAATTCAGGAGCAGTGCAGCATTGTCGTCGCTCCATCACTGGCAGGATCAACGGGTATTTGTAGGACTTTACCGAGAAAACTGTGAGTGCAGATGGCCTTAGGAGTATGGCTGCAGTTTAGTAGGAGGCCATAGTTCTACTTTAACGCGTTGCTTCTCTTTCCAGAGGACGGAGGGTCTCCGCCCCAGAAAACACCGGGCCGTACTTTTTTGGGTTTACGCACCCCACCATTCAGAACTTAATACAAAGCTGCCCCGGAGCTCGCAAATGTTCAAGGTGAGATTGTCCTGTATACAGAAACTATGGTACTGTCTGTGAGGCCAAGGAAGGGAAATGGAAGAGAGACAGAGACAGGTCCTCTTCTTACTGACGGAGTCCATGTGGAATTTTCTGGCTTCAATAGAAAGGTTAAAAATATCAGAAATGGCCCCATCTGTCAGTCCAGTGTTCTTATCAATGATTGGACCCCCCAGATACACAATCGTATTTTATTAAAGCTATACACTAGGGATGCACCGATACCAATAATAGTGTCGGTGCCGATGGCGAGTATTTGGGCGAGTACTCGTACTCGCCCAAATGCTCCGATACCTAGCCCGATACTTCTGGTATCAGGAAGCCAGCTCCATGGTCCCTCGTCCCTCGACGAGGCAGCCGGCTTCCCAGCCAATCAGGAAGCCGAGCAGAGTGTCACTGCATTCCTCCCGACTTTCTGATTGGCCAGTTTCATGCTCCCTCGTCACCTGATGACGAGGGAACGTGGAGCCGGCTTCCTGGGCAATCGGGAAGCCCGTCGCTGTGTAATGATGCGCTGCCCGGCTTCCCGATACCAGAAGTATACACTGTGCCCGGCTTTCTGGCCAATCAACAGGTGATGAGGGAGCATATAGACGGCTTCCCTGCTAATCGGGAAGCCGGGTAGCGAGTCATTACACCGCCTGGCTTCCTTAATGGGACTTCCTGTATCGGTATTCGGTATCGGCGAGTACCGGGAAAAAATTATCGCTACTTGATACCAAAAAACTGGTATTGGTGCATCCCTACTATATACAGTGATTCCTAAACCTGTTTCCACATTTCTCAGAGAAGACCCATGCACTCCAGCAGGCGTGCGTTATAGTATGAGGAGCTTTGGGTTACGTTGTCACAACACGTGTGTTACCTTTTTATTGTCCTTTTGTTTTATTTGATCGATTTGAAATGTTACAAAATGTTATTCAATTCTGTGCACTACAGCGTGTGGCAATGCACACAGAAAGTCTGGTTTAGGTGTATGGGGTTTTTTTTTTTGTCCTTTTTGTCCATTGATGAGACAATTTCCTGCTTCCTGTCCCAGAAACACAACAGGAAGTGAAAGGAAAAGAGGGGAATTCCCCTCTTGGTTAAAAAAGGAATAATGTCACCAGCACACAGTTTTTGTAAATCAATGATCCATTTTAATGGCACATTGCCGTTCTTGGCAAATTGCCATTGCTAAGCGCTTTGGGGGCCACAAGGGGTCCCCTTCATCAGGCTCAGAATTCAGGCTCTCTCATTCTGAGCCTGATGAAGGGGATTAAAATGGATCATTGATTTACAAAAACGTTGTGCTGGTGACATTATTCCTTTTTTCTGTGATATACACGGTGCCTTCAGTGGTCACTACGAGCACCCATCCAGTTTTGGGGTCTTTTTGGTAAGGAGTGCAGCAAGACATCCTGTTTCTATAAGCTTCCCCTCTTGGTTGTCACAGGAGCAGAGGCCCCCCATTGGGAAGACCCCACCCCCCCCTGACCGGGCCTCCTCCGCTCCCT
>NW_017307483.1:110269-118918 GCF_000935625.1 Nanorana parkeri | reverse complement strand
CCCTTTTGGAAACCCCCCCCCCCCCCTGATCTGGCCTTATACTGTCAGTACGGCTGGGGATGAGTACCGTCCAATCACGTGTCATCTCATTGTTGGTTTTCCAGTTACGAGTGGGTAAAGTTTGAAGTCTGGAAGCTGGGCGAAGGGCCGATGCCTCAGGAGGTTTATGAGAACAGCTCAGCCATAAGCTTTGAGGCTTTCCAGGAACAATCCTTGGAGGAGATGAAACCGGATAATGTGTTATCAGGTAAGATGATCGATGCCGGATCGCTGAGCCCATTGAAGACCTGACGGTACATCTGTAATAACGTCCTCGGCGCAGGGCATCGTGTTACAGAACATTAACCCCTTCAACTTTCACACCTGAATCTGATGTCTCCCTGGTGCCATAACCTACCTTTCATGTATCCGGTGGGTTCCCCGACGTATACTGAATCACACCCTCCTAATTGCACTGTGTGTGGCCGTGTTTCTCTCCCTCCGTCCGTATGAACCCCCTGAGCAGTGTCTGTGTGGTCACCATTGTCTGATTGTGGTGTCACCTGTGTTGGCTACGTTGTCACTCACCGATACTCTCTGACAATCCAGTAACAGATTCATACAGATGAGTCAGCTGATGGGAGTGCTGTGTTACCATTGACCGTCATTACAGAAGCTTAAACGGACATTGATCCCTGACAGACTGCGGGCGGGAAGGGGTTCAGCGAACTGACTGCGGGCGGGAAGGGGTTCAGCGAACTGACTGTGGGCGGGAAGGGGTTTCAGCGAACAGATTGGGGGCGGGAAGGGGTTTCAGCGAACAGATTGGGGGCGGGAAGGGTTCAGTAAACCTGTTGCTTTGCCCCGTGTGGGTTGATATCGGGTTTTCTTAGACGTTCTCTTATCCATCATCTGTCGTCCTCCATATTTCGGACTTGTCTCGGGTCCCTTTTTATGACGTTTGCTCTCTTCCAGGAACGTTGGACTATCCGGGGTCCCAAAGAAATGTACAATGTGTATACTATTATCTCTATTTATTCCGATTTCTCTGATAAACTATAAATTCCTTCAGATTTTTTTTAACATTTTTATCTGATTTTATTTTTTCTGAGATGCAAACAATTTGTTTTCCGTGTAACTGATATCAATTAAATTTCCGTTCCCTATGTGAGACTTCTGGAATGGTGAGGGGTCGGACATGGCAGACGTGCGTCATCTTTGCGGTCTCACTAAAGAAAAGCGTCACTTTCACTAAAACAAACTCAATACATTTATATATAATCATTACATTTCGCGATATCATTTAATATAAGAACCTTTCCATCTCCTTCTGCAGCCAGATATGATATTCTATAAATGTAACTTCATTGCCCCGCCCCCTCGGCTGTACCGAATGCTGCCAAAAATCGGATTTCCTTCTCATGTAAATAGTAATCTGCTATGCCCGTAAGTCAGCACGGAGCTGGAAGTTAAATTGCAGACATGCCCTGCAATCATTTATGGAGATTGCACAGGTGTTGGTAATGAAAGCAGACCCCTCCACCTAGCTGCCAGTTTGGCAGTAGCATTGGCAAGGCTTCTGCCAGTATCTGCGGAACAGAACAGGGTAAGGGCTCGTTCCCACCATAGGGGCATAGAACTACTAGGGATGCACCAATACCGGTATAGAGTACGAGTACCAATATTTATTTATTTTTCGCTACTCGCCGATACCGAATACCGATACAGAATTCCCATTCAGGAAGCCAGACGGCCTGTAATGACTCGCCACTTGGGTTCCTGATCAGCAGGGAAGCCGTCCCTGTGCTTCTCGTCACTAGCTGACGAGAAAGCATGGAGCCGGCTTCCCGGCCAATCAGGAAGCCGGGCAGCGTGTAATGACGCGCTGCCCGGCTTCCTGATAACGATAGTATCGGGCTAGGCATCGGAGCATTTGGGAGAGTATGAGTACTCCCCTAAATACTCGGCACTGATACCAATACTAGTATCGGTGCATCCCTAAGAATTGCCATTAAAAAGGAGGTGAAACAAAAGCGAGCACTGCAATGTCTTATACCAAGGGATAGGCAACCCCAGCACCCCAGGTGTTGTGGAACTACAAGTCCCATGAAATATTGCGAGACTCTGACAGTCAGAGATATGAATGGAACTACATAATGAGTGGGGTCGGGGTCCTCCCTGGGAACAGGCTCATTGCTACTAATGTCCAAAACGTCTTACAATGTTATATTTTGTTACAAATGGTCCCAGATGCAGAAACGTTCCCGTCCATACTTCTAGATTTATTTACAGTGAAGCAGCCAGATCAGTACAGCAACCCGGCAGAGCACACGCCTGTAGGACTACAAGTGACAGAACAGCCCTGCATGTGGATCCAGAGCCCTGAGGAAGGGTGTGAGATCCGCCGAAGCGCGTTGGATATGATAAAATCTGTACCGGACCGATGATCTCTTTGCGGCGCTCTCACTCTTCACACGTTCTTTGGATATTGATGAAGGACGATCGTTTCCTGGCCTTGTTCTGCCAGGAGATGAATTCGGCGTGTTTGGTATCGGCTTATAAGTTAAACAAACGCACATTCTACTACAAAAAAGAATCAGTTTAAATAAACGTTCAGTATGTTAAAAAAAAAAAACATCGATGAAGAGACTTCCTTCTTCCGTTCCGACTAGATTTTGTTTCCTTTTGTGGACATTTCTACCAAACAAAAACAAGAAAATATTTTATTTCTTCTTTTATAATGTAAAATGTGAGACGAAGTACAATAGAAGCCGGAGAAATGGCTGAACTTAAAGGGCCCCGTTCACGCCAGATGCAGTGCGTTCCGACCTGATTCTAGCCAGAACGCACTGCATCACAGTGCGGCTGGCTCACTTTTTTCATGGGGCAGGAGTGGGCGTGGCGGGCCATTGAAGTGAATGGCACCGTAGCCACGCCCTCTGGCCGCACGGGATCGCCAGGCACGATACGGCCGTGCACGCAGCACAGAGCCGTACGTGCCGGCCGTTTCTTGTGTGAATGAGTCCTAGATATCACGGGGAGTCAATATGGAGGAGTGGCCTGAGAGGAGGAAGGACCGAGACTAATCTTACCGATGTTTTCCCCTTTTGATGGCGGTTGAGGTTCTTTGCCTCCTATGACTCCCGGTGTGAGGAAGGTCTCGCTGTCTTCCTCCATTCCCACCACCAGCGTCATGAAGTCCACCACCGTGTCTATGTTCTCCCGGTTCCGGCTCATGTCCTTGAGCGAGCAGAGAACGCTGAGGCGGCTGAACGATTTGAGCTCGCATATGTTGGCCCGAAGGAAGAGAATAATGATGTTGAGGTCGTTGATGGGGCAACCCAACATCTTCTTGCTCACGAGGTCGAAGGCCGGGAGCATTTCGTAGATGTTCAGGAACTGTTTGTCCCAGCGGAAGAGCTTACTGATGTTGTACAATATCACCGGCACCAGGAGGATGTAGACCGCGGCGTTCACCACGCTGATGATCTGGAAGATGGTCAGAGAGATCAGTTTGCATCTGACGAAGATGGCAGAGGAGGAGGAGGAAGTGTCCGACGGCAGGAAGCTGGGCTTGATGTGGCAGTTGAACTCGTCTTGGTAGAAGACGCTGAGGTGGAAGAAGCCCAGGTAGAAGCAGGTGAAGACGATGAGAAGAAGTAGGAGGATGTTGCGGAAGAGGTAGGTGAACGCGATGAAGTGGGAGCGCTGTTTGCCCGACAGGTAACGCTCCAGCAGGGGATATTCAAAGTAGCGCACATGGCGGGCACTGATAATAAGAAACAAAAAGATTGATAAATACATGGATCCATAGTGTCAGGTGACGTCCACCACAGATTGCATGGAAGAGTTCCTCCTACTTATATACAGTTGGGGCAACCGTACTGGTCACCAGTGAATTGTATCTGAGGAGATTCTCATCGCCGATGTGTGTTCAGGAATCTATACTGATAGAATATAATCTGTATCAGGACAAGATTAACCATAGAACTCAGGAATGGAAACTCTGATCTATATCCTAACCCCAACCTCAACCTAAAACCCACACCTCAACCCTACCCAACATTGACCCCCCAGTGTTACCCCAACCTAAACCTAACACCAGCACGCACACGCACATTGACCCTCAGTGTTGCCCCAACCTAAACCTAACACCAACACCCACATCTCAACCTAACTCACCCAACATTGACCCTCAGTGTTACCTAAACCTAACACCCACACCTCAACCCAACCCTACCCAACATTGACCCTCAGTGTTACCTAACACCAACACCCACACCTCAACCTAACTCTACCCAACATTTATCTTCTGTGTTACCCCAACCTAAACCTAACACCAGCACGCACACCTCAACCCTACCCAACATTGACCCTCAGTGTTACACCAAACTCAACCTAACACCCACACCTCAACCCAACCCTACCCAACATTGACCCTCAGTGTTACACCAAACTCAACCTAACACCCACACCTCAACCCAACCCTACCCAACATTGACCCTCAGTGTTACACCAAACTCAACCTAACACCCACACCTCAACCCAACCCTACCCAACATTGACCCTCAGTGTTACACCAAACTCAACCTAACACCCACACCTCAACCCAACCCTACCCAACATTGACCCTCAGTGTTACACCAAACTCAACCTAACACCCACACCTCAACCCAACCCTACCCAACATTGACCCTCAGTGTTACACCAAACTCAACCTAACACCCACACCTCAACCCAACCCTACCCAACATTGACCCTCAGTGTTACACCAAACTCAACCTAACACCCACACCTCAACCCAACCCTACCCAACATTGACCCTCAGTGTTACACCAAACTCAACCTAACACCCACACCTCAACCCAACCCTACCCAACATTGACCCTCAGTGTTACACCAAACTCAACCTAACACCCACACCTCAACCCAACCCTACCCAACATTGACCCTCAGTGTTACACCAAACTCAACCTAACACCCACACCTCAACCCAACCCTACCCAACATTGACCCTCAGTGTTACACCAAACTCAACCTAACACCCACACCTCAACCCAACCCTACCCAACATTGACCCTCAGTGTTACACCAAACTCAACCTAACACCCACACCTCAACCCAACCCTACCCAACATTGACCCTCAGTGTTACACCAAACTCAACCTAACACCCACACCTCAACCCAACCCTACCCAACATTGACCCTCAGTGTTACACCAAACTCAACCTAACACCCACACCTCAACCCAACCCTACCCAACATTGACCCTCAGTGTTACACCAAACTCAACCTAACACCCACACCTCAACCCAACATTGACCCTCAGTGTTACCCAACACCAACACCCACACCTCAACCTAACTCTACCCAACATTTATCTTCTGTGTTACCCCAACCTAAACCTAAAACCCACACCCCAACCCTACCCAACATTGACCCTCAGTGTTACCCCAACCTAAACCTTACACCAGCACGCACACCTCAACCCTACCCAACATTGACCCTCAGTGTTACCCCAACCTAAGCCTAACACCAACACCCACATCTCAACCTAACTCACCCAACATTGACCCTCAGTGTTACCTAAACCTAACACCAACACCCACACCTCAACCCTACCCAACATTGACCCTCAGTGTTACCCCAAACTAAACCTAACAGCAACACCCACACCTCAACCTAACTCTACCCAACATTTACATCTGTGTTACCCCAACATAAACCTAAAACCCACACCTCAACCCAACCCTACCCAACATTGACCCCCAGTGTTACCCCAACCTAAACCTAATACCCACACCCCAATCCAACATTGACCCTCAGTGTTACCCCAACATAAATCGAACACCAGCACCCACACCTCAACCCAACCCTACCCAATATTGGCCCTCAGTGTCACCCCAACCTAAACTGAATCCCAACCTTCAACTAATACTAATCCTTAATGTTAATCCCTCTGCAGAATTCTAAATTAAATATAATCAAAGTGCTAACAAACTATTGACATATGTACAGGTTACTTATCCAGCACTGCTTCCTCCTCCATGTCTGACCAGACACACACTGTCACCTTATATACAGGTTACTGATCCAGCACTGCTTCCTCCTCCGTGTCTAACCAGACACACACTGTCACCTTATATACAGGTTACTGATCCAGCACTGCTTCCTCCTCCATGTCTGACCAGACACACACTGTCACCTTATATACACATTACTGATCCAGTACTATTTACCCACCTTTTCAGCTCCTCCCAGAACAGCTGCGGGTCGGCAGAGCTCCGGTGAGTCTTCACCAAGTGTTGGACCAGCTTGATGGATCGGTTGTAGGATTTGTCCAGCTCATCGATAATGAAGAGGAGATCGGTGTACAGCGCAGACTTGGAGATATACCGCCAAAGGACGACCGGAATGTACATGGCGATCGCGATGACTGTCAGCGTGAACGGGAACACCTGTGAAATGACAGGACCAGGTGAGTCTCCGGGCAATGGCTACGTACCTATGTCCTGGATTGCATTGGCAGTTCATAAAATGCCTCAACGTGTTGCCTGGAGCGGCTCCTTAAAGGGTCACTCCACCCCACAGTGATATTACAGTTGTAGAGTCCCAGTGGGCGGAGTCAGCCCCTGGCTTCCAATCTTGGATGCCCCATCAGTGAGATCTCCCGGCCATAATCCCCAACTGTGTTCCTGTCCACGTGGTTGGCAAGCGTACAATGCATTATGGGTAAGAAAATCAGGATTGTCCTTACCTTGTGGATCCAGAGGGAGCTGACGATGTGATTTCCTTCGGTGGTGAAGTCGTGGTGCGTCAGGGACTGCCAGCAGTGCTTATCTACGAACTGCACTTGCTTCACTGTGAAGTTATTTGGAGGGAAGCAGATTACTTGTGACCCTGGAAGAGAAGGAAGACTCCAGTGTAATGTACAACATATAACGCTGAGGCCCTGCAGACCACCGGCCTGTTCACCTCTGTCCGAGAGTGCCGAAAAGGGCCGGGTCAAGGGGCAGGCAGAAGAGGCAGCCGCCACAGGCGCTTCAGCAGGAAGGGGGTGCAAAATGGGCAGAACCTGCTACCTATGCTGCTGCACAGTAGTTTGCAGCCCAAGTGGGGGGGATGAAGAAATGCTTCCTCCTGCCTGCAACAGACTGATCACCGTGGGATGGGAGACTGAAGTAATGCTTCCTCCTTCCTGCCTGCAGCAGACTGATCACTGGGGAGGGGAGACTGAGGAAATGCTTCCTTCTGCCTGCAGCCGACTGATCACTGGGGGAGTGGAGGACTGAGGAAATGTTCCCTCCTGGGATCCTGTTGCTGTGTATTGTGACGTCAGGAATTTATAGATGAAGATTTTTACATTTACAGGAAGGTCTGACGTCAGATAACAGCCAATGGTGACAGGTGATGCCATAATGGAGTCAGATAACAGCCAATGGTGACAGGTGATGCCATAATGGAGTCAGATAACAGCCAATGGTGACAGGTGATGCCATAATGGAGTCAGATAACAGCCAATGGTGACAGCCAGGTGATGCCATAATGGAGTCAGATAACACAGCCAATGGTGATGTCATAATGGAGCATACGCTGATAGATCGGATTGTCTATTCTGAGCTCACGCATGCCGGCTCAGCAGCAAAGTGTCTCTGGGAATTATTATGACGTCTCTCTAGCTTTGTGTCATAGAGTAGTCGGTCGTACACAGGACACTTACCTGAAGACATCTCCCGGGCAAACGTTAAGGAGACAAGTAACAGCGGCAGACCGACCGTGACCAGCTTGATAATACGGTCCAGAGGTAACTCCAGTCGCAGGGCTTTCTTATTGGGCGGTTGGTCGGGCAGTAACGCGTCGGAGAGCATGTACTCCGCTGCCCTGTGTGCGATCGACATCTTCTCCGCGAACATTAATTATCGAAGAAAGAAAAAACAAAATGATCCCTTCAGCAGAATCTGCGTCCCCCCTGCCAGCTCACACGACCCTCCGGAATGACAGCGCTCGGCTCCTTCTCACCAACTTTAAATACTCCCATCATCCCCTGCCAAAAATAAAATCCTTTATCCGCTATGAGATCGCACACAAGGCGGCCAGAAATAGACAGCCGCGTCCCTGCAGCGATCGGCAGCCTGTAATTTACAGACCACAGACTTGTAATGTCGCATTCTGTGATCCTGAAAAGAGCGAATATTTGTGGCGGGGCTCCGTGTACAAGACGGACTTTATAGGAAACGTTACAATTACCGGGGAACGATATTCCAGATGGTTCTATATAAAGAGATCTGAGGTTTTATGTCCTTTATTCATTACTCCTCCGAACGCAGAGCCGGCCGTGTGTCCTCCTCTCTTCTAAAATGTGTCAAAACTCAACTTTACCCCCAAAATTCAGCCAGAAACAGGCCAAGTGACAAGTTTTTCTTTTCATTCCAAGTACAAAAATATATTATCCTTTCTTCTAGAATAAGATCTCTCTCCTACATGTCTCCCCTCTCTCTCTCCCCTGGCTGTCTTTGCTCTCTCACCCATGTCTCTCCTCCCTGCCTCTCCTCTCTCTCCTCCCTGTCTCTCCTCTCTCCCCTGGCTGCCTCTCCTCTCTCCCCTGGCTGTCTATTCTCTCTCTCTCTCCTGCTG
Organism: Nanorana parkeri; assembly: GCF_000935625.1. NCBI lineage: Eukaryota > Metazoa > Chordata > Amphibia > Anura > Dicroglossidae > Nanorana > Nanorana parkeri. The sequence continues at coordinate 110,304 of NW_017307483.1, read as the reverse complement.
ACTCTTTTCTTTCCTCTCATCCTTCTCTCCCCTTA
>NW_017307483.1:108600-110115 GCF_000935625.1 Nanorana parkeri | reverse complement strand
TTCCGCTCCCCCCCCCCCCCCCCCCCCCTAGCTGTCTCTCCTGACTGTCTCTTCTCTCTTTCTCTTGGCTGTCTTCTCTCTCTCCTAGCTGTCTCTCCTCGGTCCCTCTCCTGGCTCTCCCTCCTCCCTTTCCCTCCTCAGGTGGCCCCCCCAAGGAAGAAGAAAATGTGCCCAGTGGCCCCCAGGTCATTTAGTTTTGAAATCCCTGTCTTAGAGGGACTCTGTTGCTAGACCAGCCTTCCTCTAGAGCATTCAACATTCTAGGAATATTCTTCCCACTGACCCCCAATGTAAGGAGCATTCTGACCACCAATGTAAGGAACATTCTTCCCACTGACCCCCGAATGTAAGGAACATTCTTCCCACTGACCCCCAATGTAAGGAATATTCTTCCCTCTGACCACCAATGTAAGGAACATTCTTCCCACTGACCCCCAATGTAAGGAGCATTCTCCCCACTGACCCCCAATGTAAGGAGCATTCTCCCCACTGACCCCCAATATAAGGAGGATCCTTGAAATTATTTCAAGGGTTCCACCATGTTAAAGGCTGAGCAGGGCTGCTCCAGACCATTCATTTTAACAAAAGACTTCTGCTGGGTGCCACCATTTTGAATGTGATGTCAGCAGGCCAGTAGACATACAGCTGTCACATGAGTGACAGCTTCCCCTTCCCTTTTCCCCAGGCAGCTACATAAAAAGGTAAGTAGGCAGCTGGTGGGAGGATGAGGGGAGCTGGGCCAGCACACACAGTAATCAGACACTCCCAAAAGAGGAGAGAGCTCTGACATGCAAGGAGGGAGGGGGCTGGGTTAGGTGACTGACTCTTCCTGCAGAGGTCACATTTTCGATCACGCTCAGCGGCACATTGCCGGTCAATAAGATGTATTAGAAGAGAAGACACAAAACTCCGACTTTGTTAAATACATTTTTTTTTTTTTATTGAGACAGAAAGAATTTTTCTGATATTCTTTACATTTCTGGCGTCGTTCACGATTGGGATTGATACAGATCCAAAGACATTAAAAGAGAAGAGAATGTTCCGTGTCCCCAATGTCAGCAGTTTCATCCCTCTGTACTCATGGCGGTGCGCCGACAGGAAGGATTGATCCGTTTATTAAATCATCATTACAGTAAAAATTGAAAAGTTTTATTTAAAAAATGTTCACCAGCCTGTTGATTGCGGGAAGATGGCGGCACAGGGAAATAGAAGCAGATCAAAATTCGGATTTTATTGTTGGAGGTAAGTGAAAAGTATTGAAGCAGCGGACCAGCATTCTTCCTGCATTGGCAGTGACACCTCCAGCTCTTCCACGATGAAGGGATGGCAGTCCCTGCTGTGCACCTTCTGTACACATGCCAGCCCTGAAGGTGTGTGCACATACACACTTTCTGGACACATGCCAGCCCTAAACCGCCACACACACTGCCAGGCCCAGAACAGAGAGCCCATTCACACTGCCCATTGAACCTGCCGGGGGGGGGGGGGGGGGGGGCGGGGGGAGTGCACCACACA
>NW_017307483.1:103254-108212 GCF_000935625.1 Nanorana parkeri | reverse complement strand
TGTGTACACCCAAAACAGCAGATCCAGATTTAACACAGTGTCCGAAAATATCCTCATCCCGGCAATTCCCAACACTCGCAGACCTCCGTCATCTGATATTTCACACACCTAGGGACCCTCTTCCCCTTGCCACGCATGACCAATAAAAGAGAACCAGGTTCCAGTGTCTCCTCTTCCCTTAGACATTAGAGAACGGTCAGCCAAGCGGAAGCACCTCTGACAGATGAAAGACATCTTTATGTCTTATTACCCCAATGCAAGTCTTTTTCATGGGGCACCCGGGGCCCATGGCTCCCTCCGAGCCAGCAGGCAGCTAGCCCATCTTACCCAATGGCTATTTATTTATTACAGGTATTTATATGGCGCTGACAATTTACACAGTTGAACATTCACATCAGTCCCCGCCCTCCAGGAGCACACAATACATACATACATACATACATACAGGGCCAACTTAGAGAGGAGCCAATTAACCTACGAGCGTGTATTTGGAGTGTGGGAGGAAACCGGACTACCCAGGGGAAACCCACACAAGCACACATGCAAACTCCTTGCAGATAGTGACCTGGCCGGGATTATGCAAGGCAGAAGTGCTAACCACTGTGCTGCCCATATGGCTATGCTCACAGTGGATGCATGACAGGTACTCTTTGGTGTAAATCATTAATGTAAAAGCCCTGAGATCATTTCTAAGCAGAATTTCCCATGTGACCCAGAAACAGAAGTCCGCGTCTTGAGCGTTTCTCACTTTTCAACGGCAAAAATCACCAAAAAATAAAAAATAAGAAAAACGGGGAAGATTCAATGAGTAAAATATCTCAGGAAGAGCGGAGCGGGGAGTTTCTGGATGCTGTAGATCGGACATCGCTTGTATTCACACGGCCAGTCGTCCCAGGCGTAGCGGACTCCTAGAACGTCACGGCATGCCCCGAATGACATGGCGACGGATTGAGCGTATACGATCAGGGAGGAGTACGGGACGGGAACCCACTCGTAGCCTTCACCGGAGGCACTGCTGCAATATAACTGGAGAGGAGGACAGAGGGGAGGTCAGTGTCATGGCCGGTACACGTCATCATCCTGCAGTCTCGTCAATAACCTTTCCCTATGGATAGACTGGCAATGGCATAGCTATAGTCAGAGCAGTCCATGCCACTGCTATGGGGCCCAGGAGTGGGTACTGCAGAGCTTCTACTACAGCCCCTCCCACCAGCCATGAACTGCCTGCATTGCATAGAGAAGCAAAGACACCCGTTGATGACATCACCAGGTCTAAAATAAGGTATATGATGAAAACGGAAAGTTTTTATAGAAAAATGTCAGGTTATTGAATGGGGGGGCGGGGAGGGCAGATGCTGAGAATGGCCTAACACGGGTCTTCATTTTATATGAACTCTTCCACATGTGCGAGAGCATTACAGCCATGAGGATCCATCAACAGCAATGCTCCACCCCTCAATGGCCATGGCTGCAGTCATGTGACCTCCGTCTGTCCTATAGCGTCATGTCTATATATAATGTAACGGTCACGTTCCTTCCCTCCTCACCTCGAACACGTTGTCATAGGAGCCGCCGAGGATGATCTGCTGGTCGTAGGTGATATTCATATATCGGTGTTCATAATAGACGTCGATACGAACTGGATACGGACCCTGAAACGGGACGTCTTTCTCGCCGTAGGCGATGGCGCGCGCCCCCAGATAGAGTCTGTACCCCACCGTCTCTTTATCTCGCGGGTGAACGCTGCAAGAGGATAAAACAAAGCCACCGATATTCAGTACAGAGCATTTCTCTCAGAGCTCGGCATCAGAATCCAGAACAGGACAAGTTGCGGCGACACCCGGCACAACCCAGTCACTCCAATAATCAGAAACGCGTACCTGCCGTACGGCGACTTCTCATCTCCGAGGTCCATGGCCGCAGCCATGAACGTGTTCGGCATCTTCGAGTTGGGTACGTAGCCGTAGTCGGCCGTCTGGTGCCAGCGGATCACGGGGTAGTTGTCTTTTTGTTTGGACTTCTGGAATGTGGACAGCTAGGGAACAATGAACAGGAGACGGGTTCAGCACCAGGTCAGGAGGAATCATCAGACCGGCTATGTATGGGTTAAAAATGACAACTTGTCGCAATGTGCATTAGAAGCTGCGGCAAGTCAGATAGAGCCTGGCTGTCCCTGGCCCCGCCCCTTTCATTAATTGGATTTCAGTCATTTCAATCATGGAGGCTCAGCATCCCATGTGGGCGTTACCTATGCAGCATCTACCTTGTTCCTCCAAAGCCTGGCTGTCCCTTGCCCCGCCCCTTTCATCCATTGGATTTCAGTCATTTCAATCATGGAGGCTCAGCATCCCATGTGGGCGTTACCTATGCAGCATCTACCTTGTTCCTCCCCAGCCTGGCTGTCCCTGGCCCCGCCCCTTTCATTAATTGGATTTCAGTCCTTTCAATCATGGAGGCTCAGCATCCCATGTGGGCGTTACCTATGCATCATCTACCTTGTTCCTCCCCAGCCTGGCTGTCCCTGGCCCCGCCCCTTTCATTAATTGGATTTCAGTCATTTCAATCATGGAGGCTCAGCATCCCATGTGGGCGTTACCTATGCAGCATCTACCTTGTTCCTCCAAAGCCTGGCTGTCCCTTGCCCCGCCCCTTTCATCCATTGGATTTCAGTCATTTCAATCATGGAGGCTCAGCATCCCATGTGGGCGTTACCTATGCATCATCTACCTTGTTCCTCCCCAGCCTGGCTGTCCCTGGCCCCGCCCCTTTCATCCATTGGATTTCAGTCCTTTCAATCATGGAGGCTCAGCATCACATGTGGGCGTTACCTATGCAAATGTGCCTAGGAACGCCCACTGCTCCAGTGTGACAACCAACCATCAAGGCATTTGCATAACTCCTCCCAAGAGCCCGCCCACTGGTTGTATCAGGGCTGAGGGCTCTTGAGAGGCGTAGCGAGGCAGGGTGCTGTGATGTTTTCAGGAAGCCATGCGTCAGCTAAAACCACACAGCTCGGCTACGTACAGCACAGCGATGATGTCAGCGCTACTTTGGCAAGATAATATCTAGGCATTTGGTGCACGCAGAGTGAATTTATATCCTTTGCGGCTATTGAGGAATATAAAAATATGAAACTTTTTGTTCTGCGAGTTGAGCATAAAGACTTATTTTACCTGAACAAACCCGAAGGGGAAGGTGGGGTCCGTCTGGCCGAGGGAGCCCTCGTGGAAGCTACGTCTCCAGTCTGAGATGAGGGCCGGGAAGGTGCAGTTATAGAGATTCGTGTTCATGCCAGTGTTCTGCTCCCCTGCAATCCGCATGGAAGAAGATTAATGAGGAGAGACGATTGGAGGGAATTTGTCTTTTGTTGCATTGAATGATCATTCGAAACAACCAAATCTGATTGGTAATCGTCACATGAATGGCCGCCATGAGTGGAGCTTCATGTACTGTAATGAGGTCACCGACCATCACACCTATGTGATCTTGCTGGACATCCCATTCTAGAACCATGGCCATCAATATGGAGTGGGCCACCCTTTGTGGCTACATACTTACCAACATTTTAGTCCCTGTGCCTCAGAAACAGTTAACTCCGCCCCCAGCCTGCCCAAACCCCACCTACTAACAGGAGTAAACCACCCAACTCCCCCTCTAAATATGCAGGGACAACCCATTCTAGAACCATGGCCATCAACATGGGGTTGGCCCCCTTTGTGGCTACATACTTACCAACATGTTAGTCCCTGTGCCTTAGAAACAGTTAACTCCGCCCATAGCTGCCCAAACCCCACCCACAGCCTGCCCAAACCCCACCTACTAACAGGAGTTAACCACCCAACTCCCCCTCTAAATATGCAGGGACAACCCATTCTAGAACCATAGCCATCAATATGGAGCCGGCCCTCCTTTGTGGCTACATACTTACCAACATTTTAGTCCCTGTGCCTCAGAAACAGTTAACTCCGCCCCCAGCTGTCCAAACCCCACCCACAGTCTGCCCAAACCCCACCTACTAACGGGAGTAACCCACCCAACTCCCCCTCTAAATATGCAGGGACAACCCATTCTAGAACCATGGCCATCAATATGGAGCCGACAGCGACAAATATGCAGCGACAACCCACAATCACTGTAATAAATGTCTTGAATTACTAAGCATAAAGGGTGACACATTATCATGGGGACAGAGTTCCAGCAAATCTGGGACAGTTGGCGTCTATGCAGATATAACATCCTCCGCTCTTCTAGCAAGGCTTCCCACAAGATTTTGGAGGGTGTCTGGGGGAATTTGGGCCATTTGTGTGGTCGTTTACAGATGGTGGCTGAGAAGATCTGGCTCACAATCAGCATTCCAAAGGTGCATTTACCTTGATACCATATGGCTCCTTTAATGGTCATGTTGAGGAGCGGGTGCATCATGGCGTTCCACAAGACGGAGTAATCACACGGACCGGCAAACGTGTCGAAAAAAGGAAATCTTTTAGGGAAAGAAAATAAAAAGACCATCAACACCAAACCTGCCAGCGTTCCGACGCTCTATATGGGACGTTCGGTCTCGTAGATTGTCTCCCCGGGTCGTGTTCCTCCAGCAGGTTCAGATATTGTTCACAGTCCGAAGTCTTCCCACACTGATGAACCGCTCACCTCGGTGTCTGGCTGGGGAGCCCGCATTCTTTCAGAGCGGTTTTCGATGACCACGCCTCCACCGGAGTCCCTCCCCAAGAAGATTCCACCAATCCTATTGGATACTTCAGCTTGCGCGCCAAAAGTCGCCCGAACACCCAGCACACGGCGGAGAAGTAGGTGAAGTCACCGTGTCCAAGGTTTTCTAAAATCAGAAACAAACCTATTAGAACCAGATTGTCAACATTGATTATTTCTAATCTGCTGATGCCCTCCAGCCACTTCCTTTCTACATGCACCGGCTCCTGCTGATCCCCCTCCAGCCACTTCCT
>NW_017307483.1:102195-103145 GCF_000935625.1 Nanorana parkeri | reverse complement strand
TCTACATGCACCGGCTCCTGCTGATCACCTCCAGCCACTTCCCGTCTACATGCACCTGCTCCTGCTGATCACCTCCAGCCACTTCCCATCTACATGCACCGGCTCCTGCTGATCACCTCCAGCCACTTCCTGTCTACATGCATCGGCTCCAGAGTCTGCTGCACATCATTGCCTTAAAGCGGCTTCCTGATAATGATGACAGTGGCCCGTGTATGTAGAACGGTTGCCTGTAGTCTCCACCAGGGGGGCGCAGGGAACACAGGAGCACAGTTGGGAGAGTTGTCACCCCGTAACAGGAAGTGCCTGAACATTCATGGCAGGATCACCAGGGATTATTTTAATAAAAGCTGCAGATTTAATAGTATATATATATATATACACACACACACACACATAAGTATAAAATGAAATAAACATGCAACACTTATATGAGATTTTAGTGATTGAAGAAGAACTCTGGGAATTTAAAAACAACTTACCCCTGCAGTGGTGCTACCCCTACCTACCTACCCTGCAAGGGTTAAGTGCTTGTTTTGGTTAGGGGGTGTCAAAGAAAGCAGATATGCACAACTGATCCTTGGTCTGGCCTGGCTGCCAGACCGGTCCCTAAAGCCACTTCTCCCCTAGGCTCAGGCGGTCTAAGGACCCATGATGCCATCATGTTTAAAGAAGGTCCATTGACTTGCATTACACATGAGGATACCGATGGACATTCCACAGCCGGAGCAGAGGTGGGTGCTGACCAGTGCGGGACAGAGGACCCCCGCTCTTACCATGGAATGTCCTTTGGCATCCTAACATCTAATGCAATTCAATGGACCTTTATTAGACATGATGATGTCACGGGTCCATAGACCGCCGGAGCCTGGGGGAGAAGAGGCTGCAGGGACCGGTCTAACAACCCGGCAGGATCAGGGGTATTATTTGACTCAGCGCGCAGAGGATCCTAG
>NW_017307483.1:101402-101716 GCF_000935625.1 Nanorana parkeri | reverse complement strand
CCCAAGATGAAAATGAGCACTTAACCCTTGCAGTGCCAGGGTAGCCCCCCTGCACGGGTACATCTTAAATCCCCGGAGTCGATTCCTTCCAGCGGGGAACGTCGATAAACTAATTGATTGTAACATATTACACAGGGAGATCCTCCTCACCGGCGGTCGGAAGGGACCACGGCAGGTCCACCTTGCTGAGATCCTGGAGCTCGGTCGCGGACTGTTCTAGGGCCGCCGTGAATAGTCGCACATACGGGTAATCGGAGGCCATCTTTAGCTCACCGCTGGCATTGAAGATCTATCGGAAGAAGATTACATTTCTG
>NW_017307483.1:99972-100603 GCF_000935625.1 Nanorana parkeri | reverse complement strand
TTTTTTATTTTGTATACTTATTTATGGATTCATTTTCTATTAAATATTTTTATTTTTTACATTACTTTTAGGGGCTTCGGGGGAAATATTGGGGGGGGGGTCTAAACAGACCCCTGATATTTCCCTTTAAAAATAGAAAAAGAGATTGTGTTCTCAATCTCTTTTTCTGCATCCCCTGTTATCAATGAACAGGAATCCTTTATGAGTGTTCCTGATCATTGATAACATGAGGACAGAGTATGTTTACTATAACTACAACTATGAAGGAACAGGAGGGGATATAGATCACTTCCTATTCATTCATAATTGAGGATATAGTCCACCTACCATGTCCTCAATTATCTACAAACACTCAGCGATCGCTGATCACCCGCTCTCCTCTCTGACGCTCTGTCACAGGAGGCGGAGCGAGCGGTCTGGGAGGAGAGACACCGTCCGCTCACAGCGCTCGTCCCGCAGCGCTCGGCCGGCTGTCACTTTTTTCTCTCTTCCCCGCTGGGACACAGAGCAGCGCCCAGTGGGGCATGAAAGAAATCACGGCTGCGCCGACAAAACGGTGGGCAAATGGCATTTTCGGCAGTTAGCCGAAAGTGCCATTTTCGTCCGGAGTCCGGCGTCCCCCCCCCCTTCA
>NW_017307483.1:98664-99015 GCF_000935625.1 Nanorana parkeri | reverse complement strand
TCCCCTGTTATCAATGAACAGGAATCCTTTATGAGTGTTCCTGATCATTGATAACATGAGGACAGAGTATGTTTACTATAACTACAACTATGAAGGAACAGGAGGGGATATAGATCACTTCCTATTCATTCATAATTGAGGATATAGTCCACATACCATGTCCTCAATTATCTACAAACACTCAGCGATCGCTGATCACCCGCTCTCCTCTCTGACGCGCTGTCACAGGAGGCTGAGCGAGCGGTCTGGGAGGAGAGACACCGTCCGCTCACAGCGCTCGTCCCGCAGCGCTCGGCCGGCTGTCACTTTTTTCTCTCTTCCCCGCTGGGACACAGAGCAGCGCCCAGTGGG
>NW_017307483.1:97557-98503 GCF_000935625.1 Nanorana parkeri | reverse complement strand
TGTTACGCCACTGATGTGATACAATGTTCCTGCAGGGACACCGAGGGGAGGATGACCATGACAGATCGTTCCACCGAGTCACACACACCTGCAATACCGTCATCTCCATATTGCTCTGTCCGCTGCACAGCCAGACATCCCCGAACAGGACGTCCTCCAGCTGGATGCTGGTCACTTTCTCAGTAACTTGCTCGGCCACTAGGTGGTAGGGGCCCCCATAAACCATGGGGGGCAGCAGCACTTTCCACACCGCTTCACCTGCAGCAAAGAGAAGCGCAGAGAGATATATTTTGTTGCAAAGATTCAGCTTTTGCTTAGAGAGCTGACGCCAGGATCTTGCTGGCAGAAAGCTGGAAGGAAGATCCTGTGTAAGAGGAGGTTCGAAGTCTCAAGTCATACGAACATACAGGCGAGAGGAGATGTGCTCGTACAAGTCATCCTGAAAGGCCGAGGTCATTCTGCACCGCCGCTGCCTACACATTGTTTACGTTTACATCCCTCCCGGCCCAGCAGCGGTGGCAGTTCAGCGGCCAAAAGAGTTCAGCTTTCAGTCATTCTAAAGGCCCGGGGAGGGATGTAAACAACTGATGTGCAGGGAACGGCGGCAGTGCAGACGCATGATGAACTTGGCATTCAGTCATTCTTCATCGCCGCTGCTGCCTACACATTGTTTATGTTTACATTCCCCCAGGCCATGAATATCTATGCAGCAGCGGTGCATAGGGCCATGTCCATTCACCTGTGACGCATGCGCATGTCCTCCAGCCAGGAAGTGAGGAGGGATCCATCTGATCCAGTGAATGAAACTGGCGGGCCAGGTACTGACAGGCTGTGTAGGAAAGTTGATGCTGGACATCCTCGCACTTCCTGTTGGGTCTGTAGGACATTAAGGGAAATCTCCTCAGATGGATACAAATGACAACATTAAAAATCAGAGAGGTTTTAC
>NW_017307483.1:96716-97082 GCF_000935625.1 Nanorana parkeri | reverse complement strand
CGAGGATGATACCTCGAGATGCAGAATTCTGGGACAAACACTGCGGACATTTACTAATGGTGATCCCGGCTGTCTTTGTGATGGTTTCTGATTCTCGTCTAAGTGAAACGATCACCTGGGCGCCCGGCTCTCCGTACCCCCAGATGACTGCACGGGCCGGCTGCTGCTGCAGAACCATGTGATCGCCATAGTATGAAGCAAATCGAAATGTGCCACCTGGAAGATAAGAAATCCAGCGTTAGACTCATATCAGTATCTCTATTACCCCATATATGACACAATACAAGAAGAGCAAACCGCAATAGAATCCCCAAAAGAAAGAAGAGACTGTCAGAGGGTTTAATTCTCCAGCATCCGGGTATTTAC
>NW_017307483.1:94352-96054 GCF_000935625.1 Nanorana parkeri | reverse complement strand
GTGGAGTGCAATAAGAATGCCTGTTCTTGATTTATTTTATGACAGTGTAAAAAATGGTTAAAAAATTCAATTTAGTGATGGTGGATTAACCCTCCCAGGTGCTCCAAGAAACATTGCAGTTATGTATTTAAAGTAGATCTAGCATTCGGTATATGGTAGGTACATGCATCCTCGGTAATGTGTAAGTATATTACTTCCAAGTATTCAATACCTCCCACAGAGATCACAATACTAACCCTGACAATACCTTCATCTGCTGTTTTCTCCAGAAGGATGGAGTCATCTTTATTTAAACATAACCCAGTGTCACCATTTGGACTGAGATGGCAGCTCAGAGCTGACACAGTTATATAAAATTCAGATGCCGGTGATCACTGAGGGAGGGGAGACTGAGGAAATGCCTCCTTCTGCCTGCAGCAAACTGATGACATGACCAGAGCTCAAGGACGGCTTTATAATGTTAAAATGTGGAGCTTTTCTGAACATGGATCCTGTTGCTGTATATTTTGTGACAGGTCAGGAAGGTAATTCTGCAGATTTGTGGTGTATTAGGCTCTGACATGCAGTCACGGCAGAGGGCGGCACTCATCTTGCAGCGTGGCAGGGAAAGGGTGGATGGGAATTGCTGAGAAGGCGGTCAAAGAGACACAACAGGCTCCGCAGTCCTGACTAACCAGTTATAAATTTCCTCCGGGTTACATCCTGAACAAAGCAACACAGCATGCCATCTCCTGTAACCCTTTCCTTCATTTGTAACACATTGATTTAGACCCGGGGTAGGCCACCTCGGCCCTCCAGCTGTGCTGAAACTACAAATCCCATTCCATGGCCGTGGCTCAGAGTCTTGCACCACCCAATGCACCTCCATTGTAGCACATTGCACCAGGATGCCATGGTCTGCATTAGGATGCGTTGCGTAATGCAACATACATTAATGTGTGACGTAACACATGGGAGATAAGTAAATGGGCCCTAAAAAGTGCCAACAGTTGCCGTCTGCAGCCATCAGACCGCGCAGGGCTACCCTGTGATTGGTGTCACCCACAGATGTGACACTCTGCTGGGAAAAAACTATTTTTTAAGTATTTGCAGATTTCGTGTATAAAGGGGAAGGAAGCTTTAACCGTTTCTGCACCGCTATTCACATGACCGGGTCACGCAGCCGGCTGATGATCTGTTCAGCCCTAATAGCCCTGTGTGTGGCCCCACACATTACAGATCGGCAGTGCCAATTTCTGGAAGTCAGCCGTCTGCGCTCATTAGGGACCGGATCATGTGACGCCAACCTTCTGTCATGTGCCAGGGAAGCCAAACAAATCTGTTTCGCTTCATTAACTTTTACAGTGCGGGCAAAGTTCTATCTGCGTCTTAGTACGAGGGCTTGGCTGGAGTCACACCTATGCGTCTCATTACTAACACGCTGTATATGGCGAAGAAACCAACGTGGCCAAAGTGCGCCCCCCCATGAGCTGTAAATGACTTCATAGGTGGCAGGTCCTAAAATGTTTGTGCCCGCTCAGGCTGAAGCACCCAAGGTGGCCACCTCTTCTGTCTACCCCTAGGCCCAACTCTCTGTGAACCTGTGTTGTGGTTGCAGAAAAATAGGCAGAGTATGTAGTTGGGGTATTAAAGCTTGTCCAGAGCCCCACCAATCTGTATATAAACATGGATGGGCTCTTCTGTAGGAAAGACCGGTTTGGGG
>NW_017307483.1:80318-93411 GCF_000935625.1 Nanorana parkeri | reverse complement strand
AATACCTTCATCTGCTGTTTTCTCCAGAAGGATGGAGTCATCTTTATTTAAACATAACCCAGTGTCACCATTTGGACTGAGATGGCAGCTCAGAGCTGACACAGTTATATAAAATTCAGATGCCGGTGATCACTGAGGGAGGGGAGACTGAGGAAATGCCTCCTTCTGCCTGCAGCAAACTGATGACATGACCAGAGCTCAAGGACGGCTTTATAATGTTAAAATGTGGAGCTTTTCTGAACATGGATCCTGTTGCTGTATATTTTGTGACAGGTCAGGAAGGTAATTCTGCAGATTTGTGGTGTATTAGGCTCTGACATGCAGTCACGGCAGAGGGCGGCACTCATCTTGCAGCGTGGCAGGGAAAGGGTGGATGGGAATTGCTGAGAAGGCGGTCAAAGAGACACAACAGGCTCCGCAGTCCTGACTAACCAGTTATAAATTTCCTCCGGGTTACATCCTGAACAAAGCAACACAGCATGCCATCTCCTGTAACCCTTTCCTTCATTTGTAACACATTGATTTAGACCCGGGGTAGGCCACCTCGGCCCTCCAGCTGTGCTGAAACTACAAATCCCATTCCATGGCCGTGGCTCAGAGTCTTGCACCACCCAATGCACCTCCATTGTAGCACATTGCACCAGGATGCCATGGTCTGCATTAGGATGCGTTGCGTAATGCAACATACATTAATGTGTGACGTAACACATGGGAGATAAGTAAATGGGCCCTAAAAAGTGCCAACAGTTGCCGTCTGCAGCCATCAGACCGCGCAGGGCTACCCTGTGATTGGTGTCACCCACAGATGTGACACTCTGCTGGGAAAAAACTATTTTTTAAGTATTTGCAGATTTCGTGTATAAAGGGGAAGGAAGCTTTAACCGTTTCTGCACCGCTATTCACATGACCGGGTCACGCAGCCGGCTGATGATCTGTTCAGCCCTAATAGCCCTGTGTGTGGCCCCACACATTACAGATCGGCAGTGCCAATTTCTGGAAGTCAGCCGTCTGCGCTCATTAGGGACCGGATCATGTGACGCCAACCTTCTGTCATGTGCCAGGGAAGCCAAACAAATCTGTTTCGCTTCATTAACTTTTACAGTGCGGGCAAAGTTCTATCTGCGTCTTAGTACGAGGGCTTGGCTGGAGTCACACCTATGCGTCTCATTACTAACACGCTGTATATGGCGAAGAAACCAACGTGGCCAAAGTGCGCCCCCCCATGAGCTGTAAATGACTTCATAGGTGGCAGGTCCTAAAATGTTTGTGCCCGCTCAGGCTGAAGCACCCAAGGTGGCCACCTCTTCTGTCTACCCCTAGGCCCAACTCTCTGTGAACCTGTGTTGTGGTTGCAGAAAAATAGGCAGAGTATGTAGTTGGGGTATTAAAGCTTGTCCAGAGCCCCACCAATCTGTATATATAAAGACCGGTTTGGGGGGGGGGGCCAGAGTGTCAAAGATAATTACACAATCTGGTGACCATTAGCTCATGCTGGCCACACATTCGCATCAAATCTCAAGGATCTGGGCCATAAGATGTCATCTATCCATTCCTGATTATCCTAAGCATCCTACCCTTGGGCCAGGATCACATTCATGCAGTGGGGTAATGGCATCCTACCCTTGGGCCAGGATCACATTCATGCAGAACGGGTAATGACATCCTACCCTTGGGCCAGGATCACATTCATGCAGTGGGGTAATGGCATCCTACCCTTGGGCCAGGATCACATTCATGCAGTGGGGTAATGGCATCCTACCCTAGGACCAGGATCACATTCATGCAGAACGGGTAATGGCATCCTACCCTTGGGCCAGGATCACATTCATGCAGTGGGGTAATGGCATCCTACCCTTGGGCCAGGATCACATTCATGCAGAACGGGTAATGGCATCCTACCCTAGGGCCAGGCTCACATTCATGCAGAACAGGTAATGGCATCCTACCCTTGGGCCAGGATCACATTCATGCAGAACGGGTAATGGCATCCTACCCTTGGGCCAGGATCACATTCATGCAGTGGGGTAATGGCATCCTACCCTAGAGCCAGGATCACATTCATGCAGTGGGGTAATGGCATCCTACCTTAGGGTCAGGCTCACATTCATGCAGTGGGGTAATGACATCCTACCCTAGGGCCAGGTTCACATTCATGCAGTGGGGTAATGACATCCTACCTTAGGGCCAGGATCACATTCATGCAGTGGGGTAATGACATCCTACCTTAGGGCCAGGTTCACATTCATGCAGTGGGGTAATGACATCCTACCTTAGGGCCAGGATCACATTCATGCAGTGGGGTAATGACATCCTACCCTAGGGCCAGGTTCACATTCATGCAGTGGGGTAATGACATCCTACCCTAGGGCCAGGATCACATTCATGCAGTGGGGTAATGACATCCTACCCTAGGGCCAGGTTCACATTCATGCAGTGGGCTATTGGCATCTTAACCTAGGGCCTGGCTCACAATCATGCAGTGGGGTAATGGCATCCTACCATAGGTCCAGTTCACATTCATGCAGTGGGGTAATGGCATCCTACCCTAGGGCCAGGTTCACATTCATGCAGTGGGCTATTGGCATCTTAACCTAGGGCCTGGCTCACAATCATGCAGTAGGGTTTTGGCATCCTACCCTAGGGTCAGATTCACATTCATGCAGTGGGGTAACAAGGGAACATCTCTTTTGATTGGTGCCTCCTTAAATTTTAAAGTGACGCATGGCCTGGCATTCTAGTAATTATCTGAACCCTGCCAAGAACCATGCTGCAGTACTTACTAAGTGCACCCCCAAAGCTTTGTGTGTCATCTAGTGTTCTCAGTGCACCCGTGACTCCAAGCACCCCAGAGCATCCTGTGCCTTCTTGTGACCCCAGCATACCGTGACTCCAAGCACCCCAGAGCATCCTGTGCCTTCTTCCGACCCCAGCATACCGTGACTCCAAGCACCCCAGAGCATCCTGTGCCTTCTTCCGACCCCAGCATACCGTGACTCCAAGCACCCCAGAGCATCCTGTGCCTTCTTGTGACCCCAGCATACCGTGACTCCAAGCACCCCAGAGCATCCTTTGTCATCTAGTTACTATTAGAGCGCCCTCCATGCAGTCTCTGGCACGCTCCGCAGTTGTCTGGCCAGCTACACTTCACCCATCAGTCCCCACCGATCCCTCTCTACCCTCAGGTACGCACGTTCAACCACCCGAACTGTCCTTCTCTCCATGGACACAGACCCCTGTTTGTGGCAAAAAAAGTACATGACCTTTTTTGGGAATTCAAAATAAATGCCACCCCAGCACACAGACACAGGTAACATGCATTACTGCAGCTCATAAGTGGCCCTCACTTTTATGCTCTACTGATCAGCTCCAGTATGGCGCACAGAGGTGGAAGATTATATCAGTAATCAGCAAATACCGTTTTTTTATGGCTTTATATTCCTAACCTCATCCTTCCTTATTCCCTATCTTCAGCGTATACATCACCTTCATCTAGGCAAAGAGGACGTATCCAACCGCCCTGCCTGTGAGATCTGACAAATACTTTTCCTTGGTGCACTCCTTACCGAAAAATCCCTTCTAGTGGGTGGGGGGAGTGGGAGGGTGGTCGCAGTGACTGCGGATGACTCAATGCTAAATCCTGATGAAAGGACCCTGTGTGGCCCCGAAAGTGCTTTTTGTTTATATGACAAGAAACTTCAATAAATGAAGGATTTTGGTGTGCTGGTGACATCTCTACACAGTTTGTGAGATCTTGCGCATGTGCAGACACACTGCGGTTCTCTTACAGGTTCCCTGACAGGGACTTGTGCTGTGCCTGCTCAAACCATGCATGCGCAGACCGTCAAGGGTCTGCCAGGTCCCATAGACCTGGCAGAGAACCGCGGGGGGTCGGTGTATGCCCTGGATTCCTTTTAAAAGGAGAACTATGAGGCGAGTGCTTTTCACTCACCTCATAGTTCTAGCCGACCTGCGACAATGAGACTGTCACAGGTCGGCTCAGTAGATTGGGAGGTGAGGGAACATGTAGCGGCGTTCGCTCACCTCTCGATCCGTGACAGGGGAGGGGCTGGATTCTCCCCGCTCCGATCCGCCAGCGCTTGACTGGCGGAACGGACGGGGGCGGGTACAGCTGGCTCTGCCTCTAGATAGGCAGAGCCAGCTGTTACTCACGCAGCTGGGCAGATCTCGACATCGATGTCGGGATCCGCTCCGGCTGCGGTGTCTCTGTATACCGCGGGCTGTAGCTCGCGCTATACTGAGCTTAGGGTGACGGGAGGACGCTAGTTTGTGTCCTCCCGTTACCCTAAGGAGAAATATGGGGAAAAGCCCTGACCCCATAGTTCTCCTTTAAAGATGGCAGTGTGAGATCACAGGAGGACAACGCTGGGCGGGTGAGTATGGTATCTGAGCTCAACCCAAAGAACCAAAGTAATAGGGGGCTAAAAGCCAAATAACTCCGGGGAGGGGTGAAATGCATCTATAAGTGGTTTTATATTTATAATAATATCAATTAGTAATATTAATTAATATTATAAAAGAATACATTTGTTTTGCAGCATTCGCTTTGGAGGATATACATACTGTATATGTGTTACTATTATTATTATTAATCAGGATTTATAGAGCACCAACACCTTCTCAGCACTTTACAAGGAAGACATTATAGTCACAATACAAAATCAAGACAAGATCACATGTATTTCATTTATAATTTACCGTATTAGTCACATATATCGGATAGAAAATTTCTTTTTTTGTATTCATCTTTTCCCGTTTCTGTAACTCATCATAAACAGCCATTTGCGGATTATTATTATTATACAGGATTTATAGAGCGCCAACAGTTTGCGCAGCGCTTCACAATATAAGGAAGACATTACAAGACAAGACGGTAAGGAGGGCCTGCTGATCCATAAAGTGATCAATACTTTTAGCGATTAATCAATAGCGATTTTAGCATTGCGATTGAGCTACTAAAAATCACCGGCGTGCTCCCACCCCAACAGACCCGCGACACGTCGACCTGCAGAGTAATAGCTGAGAGTGAGCGCATGCAATGTATACAGGGTGATAGAAGGTACCTGCACTATCAACAAGCAACAATCCCAGCAGCAGGAGTACCACAGAGGAGGTCATGTCAGCAGCAACTATCTGCCACCAGGAAACGCGACTTCACACAGCGACCGCGTCCGGAGCGCTCCTTCTACAGCCGAGACGGGAAAGAGACGACTCTTCCTATAGAGACAGCAAACAACACTGAGAACCTGCTGGATGGACATCCTACAACTGAGCAACTTTGACTTCCTTGTTGCTGTCAGCTGACTCGGCCCCTCCCCTCTGTCAGTTCGCAGTGAGATGGCTTTCGCTGGAAGCTGCAAGGGAGGCCTCTAACCGCCACCCCGAGATTAACCCCTCGCTGGCCATCGGGCCAACACCCAAAGCTCAGCGTTATTGGGGGTTACAAAGTTACATAGTTGTTAAGGTTGAATAAAGACACAGATCCATCTACGTGTGTCATTGTGAATGTGCAGAGCTCTGCATAATGTGTGATGTTAGCTAGTGTGTTTTTAGTGTGGCAGGAAACCCTTCTTAGTTGTCCCCATTGGAAGACTTCCCCTCTCTTTCTGTTCTGGTGACAACTCAGAATTTTGGATCTCCTCTCACTTTCATTCCCGGTGACAATGATAACCAGGACAATTAGAGAAAGTGATCTCCCGGGAAAGGACAGGGAACGCTATAAAAACCTGGCAATGGCGTTAACCCCTCACCATTGTATCCAGGCAATGTTTTGCTTTTAGTAAAAGCCGACCTTTACCCCCTTTCATAAAAATTCACATCAGCGCGCAGCTCGGCATGCCGATTAGGGTTGCCACCTTTTCTTCAAGTGAAACCCGAACACTCCAGTGCCGTGCGTCAATTTTTGGAGAATATAGAGGGAGTAAGGAGACCAGCTTTAGAGGACTACAAATCCCAGCAGTACATTATACAGCAATACAAAATAATATGAAGCTGCATACTCTGTGTTGTTCTGGGTCGGCGCCCTTATGTCTCCAGGTGGCCTGTGCGGGCTCTCAGATGGGGTGTGCGACACTCAGATGGACTGTGCGACTCTCAGGGCTGTCTGGGCTATGTAGTCTCAGTAGGCATTCGCCGGCGGGTAGCACGGTGTTGGGGAGCAATCACAAATGCGGCTGCCGAGGTCCCCGGCAAGCGCGATCTTGGGCGGCCGCATCGGCCTGAAACCCGGATCTTTCTCTGGGCACCTGTAGATAGGCACAGGCTCCCCGCAGTTAAGCGGAAGATCCGGTTTCAGGCCGATGCCAAGATCGCGCAAGCCGGGGACCTCGGCAGCCGAATCTGTTAGAAAATGTAAAGTGCCGGTGTCAGCGCTGAGTGTCTTGTGTCCGGGTGCCCGCTGGCTGGACACCCGGACACAAGACTCCAAAACTGGACTGGTGGCAACCCTAATGCTGATGTGAAGTCATGTGACAAAGCAGGGTTAGCCAATCTCCAGCTGTACTCAGACTAAAAATCCCATCATGCATCTGACTCTGGGAGTCATGCTGTGGCTGTCAGTCTTGCAATGCCTCTTGGAACTTGTAGTTCCACAACTGCTGGGGGGCCAGAGTTTGCCCCCCCGATATAGAAAATAATTAAATATTTTTTCTCTTTCGTACCTTTACTGGGTTCCCAGTTCCTGGTCTATAGAGGCTGGTGACGTAGCCCTGGCCTTACAGATGCCCCCCTAGGGAGGCCACATCACCAGTGCCTTCCTGACAGAGCTACAGTCCTAAATGTGAGATCTCCTGAGGAAAGCCGAATTGTTTTATAGATGATTATAGTGGCATTTGGTACATATGAATCTCATGAACCTCATTGGGTGTATGCGCCATGTGACCCCAGGATTTGCCACATGCTCCCTCGGTGTCCACTTTAATGATTCCTCGAATAAGGAATTTCCTATATGCCGGGTGTCATTCTCAGTATCTGTCCTTATTCTGTATGTATGGACTCTGCACAGTACCACTTCCCTTGTCCTGTATTCCGTGTCATTCTCGGTATCTGTTCTTATTCTATATGTATGGACTCTGCACAGTACCACTTCTCTTGTCCTGTATGCCGGGTGTCATTCTCGGTATCTGTTCTTATTCTATATGTATGGACTCTGCACAGTACCACTTCTCTTGTCCTGTATGCCGGGTGTCATTCTCGGTATCTGTTCTTATTCTGTATGTATGGACTCTGCACAGTACCACTTCTCTTGTCCTGTATGCCAGGTGTCATTCTCGGTATCTGTTCTTACTCTGTATGTATGGACTCTGCACAGTACCACTTCTCTTGTCTCGTATGCTGTTATAGTGGGCTGTATTCTGGGTTCTCGGTATCTCCTTGCACAGTATCACTTCTCCTGCACTCTGCACTTCTCTTCCTTCATCTCTATGAACACAGCAATCAGCACAATGAATTCCCTCCATGTGAGCTGTAAAGG
Organism: Nanorana parkeri; assembly: GCF_000935625.1. NCBI lineage: Eukaryota > Metazoa > Chordata > Amphibia > Anura > Dicroglossidae > Nanorana > Nanorana parkeri. The sequence goes on along the minus strand of NW_017307483.1, from coordinate 85,922 downwards.
CGGGAGGGGCGGAGTGAAATCCCTGTGCGGGCCTCAGTCCCGCCCCCTTTCCCGGGTAACCCAGTCACATGACTCTCCCGGTTGCCATGGAGACAGAGTAACACGGAAGCCGCCCAGGAGTGAGCAGGAGGTCTGAGCTGTGCTGAGTATTATTACATTGTATCTAATATCAGATATTACTATAATGATAGAGATTTGCTGCGTGTGATATTTTCTTATTATAACAGTATTACAGTGTTATAGAATGACATCATATGTTATATTATTATATGACTGTTTTAATTCGATAGGATATATTTATATGTTATTCAATCATTATATTCTTATATATTTTTATAATTGTATTATCAATATAAATTGGCGCCGTGTGACATTTCATATATTATGATATATGATTATTATAGCGCTATACGGCTACATTATATGTGACATCATCGTTGTATCGCCATCAATTTGGTTTATATGTTCTATCACATTGCAGTGTCACTAGACCCAAGGGCGTCCCGAGGCCGGGTATCACGCGCTCTCCAGACCGGTGAAAACTCCAACTCCTCGAGATCTCCAACCACCTGACTTCCGGTTTAGTTAGAAGAGGTTTGGGCGAGAAGGCTGTACTGCACGTGCGCCACCCGCGGCATTTCCCTATGCACATACTACACAGCAATAAAGTATTACAATGAACTAGGTTCAGACTAATCCAGCACGTTATTTTTCTGAGTTGCCCCACTCAATATGGCCGCCGCTTCCACCTCTTCTAACTAAACTGAAAGTCAGGTCGTTGGAGATCTCGCTGCATCGTCATCGCGCATGCGCGGCCATCTGCTTGACGCCTGCTGGCCAGCAGAGAGAGGAGGGGACCGCCGGGTCCCCTCCTCTCTCCTGACACTGCCATTAATGTATTCACCTAAATCCTCCCCTGTGTAGATTCCTACAAGCCCCTAGACTGCTGCCGGGTGCCGCCATCTTGGATATGACTCAGATCTGTCACTCTATACTGCTTCTCCCCCGCACCTACACAGAAGGTAATGTAGTTGTGTGAGCGGAGGGTCAGAGGAGCCAGGCCAGCACTGACTTTAAAGGAGAACTATAGGGACCAGAGCCCCTCCCCCTCCTTGCATGTCATAGTCCTCTCCTCTAGTGGGATTTCCTAATTAAAGGAGAACTATGAGGGGGAGGGGCTTCGGCTCAGACGGCACATAACCGATTAGATGTGGTCAGAAATTCCCGTCAGATCAGATTGAATGTGATCACACCGCACACTTCACAATGCTGAGCTGATAACACCTGGGTGCTCTCACCTGGGACTTGTAGTACACATTCTGCCACCAGAGGGCGCCGTACTACCAGTTTTGGTCGTGTGCATGTTTCTTCTAACACAGATATCCGCAGTGTAAGCGCTCCGATGGGGAGATACAAAAAAATTCTCCTTGTATTTCACATGAGAGATGTTTCCAAATATTAGTGTTCAGCATTTTCCCTGCAGCCTCCAGTATGATGAAACCATTTCAAAGCAGCACAACACACACAACACACAGAGAACACACACGCAGACACACAGCACAGAGACACACACAACACACACACACATACAGACAACACACACACACACGGGCAACACACATACACAGAGACAACACACACACACAGAGACAACACACACACACAGAGGACACATACACCACACACACAACACACCACACACATAACACACACCACACTGACACACACACGTTACGTTGCAGTGTTGTGGGATGTAATGCACCATGGGAGATATGAATTTTGATCCGTGATTGAATGGACTTTATTCTTTTCATTCATGACGCCATTGCTGAATAATCAAGAATTGGGAATTCAGCAGTTTCGCTCCTTTGATGCAAATTTCTGACTCTGCACCTGCACAGAATCCGGGGCCATTGACACTGCTCAGTGTCCGGACGCCCTTTGTAATCATTTTCTATATAGCTCCCAAGAGCCCGCCCACTGCTTGCATCAGAATCAAGGGCTCTTGAAAGGAGTACTGAGGCAGGGCATTGTGATGCTTTCAGGAAGCTATGTACAGCACCCTGCTGGCCCCTCCCACCAGACATGATTTGCCTGCATTGTATAGAGAAGCACAAAGTCAAGTGATGACAAAATTATATGTGGATGAGGGGGGAGGGGGGACACGGGAAGGCAAAATATAAGCAGATTAAACTTCAGCTATTGTAAAGTGTTCCTTCCAACTCAGTAAGCGACCCGTGTATTCTACATCTGCAGGACTTTAGCCCACAACAGCAGGAAGATGGCCATTCCCTTTTCGAACACAAACTATCGCATCCCTCGGGGGTTTGCCAACCTTCTGGAAGGGCTGACCAGGGAGGTCTTACGGGAGCAGCCGAAGGACATCCCGCTATTCGCCAACAAATACTTTTTGGATCTTCTGAAAAACCGGGAAGGTGAGCGGTTACCTGGCGCCATTGCCGGACTTTGTGCATAGATATTAAAGAGAACCTGTATTTGGATGATGACAGAAAGCTATACCAAAAACTGAAGAGGAACATCAGGGAAGAAATACCTTTCCTGGGGAACATGCTGCTCCTGGGTCCCTTCAGTTGGTACTAAAATAAAGTCTTGCTATACGGGAAGATGCTATGTGCTTACCCACCTCGGCCCATGCAGATGTGTGGAATGAATGCTCCCCTGCTGCATGCTGTGGTCCCTCCCGCCGGCTTGTATGTCACTACAGGAGGTATGGAGGAGGAACCACGGCATGCAGCAGGGGTGCAGGTGTTCAACACATCTGAAAAGGATGAATTCCTGCAGTTGCCGGGGATCAGCAAAGTGGTGGAGTTTAAAGACATAGGCCCCAGAAAGGTAAGTATGGATGCTCTTCTTTAAGGTTCTTTTCACACCTAGGCGTATCGAATATGCGCGTTTGTAAAAAGAAACGAGGGCTACTTGGCTGTATCCCAATGGAAACGCGCAACAAAAACGCAGCAAAGAAGCTCATGTACCTTTTCAGGCGTAGGCCGTTTTGTAGCACGTTCAGACGGGCTGAAATACGGCAAGGTGTGAACCATACCCATAGAAAACAATGGGATTTTCATGTTTGAGCGTTTTGTAGAGCGTTCGTAGAGCGTTGAACGCGCTACAAAACGTACAGGTGTGAACCAAGCCTTACAGACAGGCTTTATAGTAGTGTCAACTGAAGGGACCGTGACGCAGCATGTTCTCCAGGAAAGGTTAGTGCACAGCATCTTCTTTTAGGATTGGGCTTATTTCAATGTCCACCCTGATGGTGAATTCTCTTCTTTGCAGCAATGGGCTTCGATCCAGCGGAATGGGGCGCGTCATTAGAGGACAGGTTCTACAACAATCACTCTTTCCAGGTGAGCCGGTCAGTGAAAGGGACCCCGCCAGCCATTCTAAGTGTTTAAAAGGAAACAGTCCGGCTTTGTTAACCAGAAAACTCACCTCTGCGCGACTCTCTGAAAATAGATCAGAACTCCTACTCACCCAAATGCTCCTGATGCTTGTCCTGATACCAGAACTTCCGGTAACAGGAAGCCGGGGCGGCGAATCATTACACGTCGCCCAGATTCCTGATTGGTCAGAAAGCTGGCTTCGTGCTCCCTCGTCACGGCCAATCCGGCAGCCAGAGGCGGGTAATGACTCGCCCCCCCAGCTTCCTGGTTGGCTGCAAAGCTGGCTCCATGCTCCCTCGTCACTTGGTGATGGGGGACCATGGAGCCGGCTTCACAGGCAATCAGGAAGCAAGGCGGCGTGTAATGACTCACCACCCGGCTTCCTGATTGTTCGGGAGACTGGCCAGTCAGGAAGCTGGGCAGTGAGACTTCACCTGCCCCCCGGCTTCCTGATTGGCCAGAAAACTGGCTCCATGTTTCCTCGTCATCTGGTGATGAGGGAGCATGGAGACGGCTTCCCAGCCAATCAGGAAGCCGGGCGACGTGTAATGACTCACCACCCGGCTTCCTGATTGTTCGGGAGACTGGCCAGTCAGGAAGCTGGGCAGTGAGAGCTCACCTGCCCCCTAGCTTCCTGTTTCCTTGTCATCTGGTGATGAAGGAGCATGGAGACGGCTTCCCAGCCAATCAGGAAGCCGGACGACGAGTCATTACACGCCGCCAGGCTACCTTAATGGGACTTTCGGTATTGGTATTTGGTATGGGTGAGTACCAAAAAAAAATATTGGTACTCGTACTCAATACCGAAAAACCGATATCGGTGCATCCCTAGAATAAAGTAATGAAAGAAATGTTGATCACACAATAAGAACAACTCAATTAAGAGCCAATGACACTTTAAAGTCAAATTTAAGAAAACCCCCCCAATATACCATGGGGGGAATTTATCAAAACTGGAGCAGCTGTGCATGGCAACCAATCAGCTTCTCTCTTCAGTTTGTTCAGTTAAGATTGGAAAATGAAAGAGAGAAGCTGATTGGCTGCCGTGCACAACTGCTCCAGATTTTGTCTGCTCCAGTTTTGATAAATTCCCCTCAGTATGTTTGTTCTGTGTTCCAAATCACACAACGTATCGAAAAATTATTTGTAAAAACATTTTTTACCTTTTCTAGATGTTTCTGTGTAGCGGGTATATGGGCAGACTGCAAGTTATTGTGAACACAGTAAGATCAGTTAGGGTCTGGAACTCACTGCCACAGACAGTGATTTCAGCAAAGAATGTGGAATTGTTCAAGAAACTTTTGGACGATTTCTTAAGGGACCGTAATATACAGGGGTACAGGTAATATACAGGGGTACAGGTAATATACAGGGGTACAGGTTATATACAGGGGTACAGGTAATATACAGGGGTACAGGTACTATTCAGGTGTACAGGTAATATACAGGAGTACAGGTACTAAAGTGAGTCAGAGAGAATAGGTTGGACTTGATGGACTAATGTCTTTATTCAACCTCAAATACTATGTAACTATGTAAAGTGAGTCAGAGAGGGGACAGGATGAGTTTCCCCTCATTACCATACAATGCTTCTAGATCTTTAACCTTTTGTTAGGACGGATAAATCTAGTTTACAACGGATAATGAGATCTGCCAGCCCAGTACAGACGGGGTTAATTATGGATTAACTCCCCAGCCCCCCTCCGTGATATTACAGAGAATGGAAAACCTTTCGGCTTTGGAGTTTTCAGAAAAGAGCAAGCAATGTTTTAAAGGAGAACTATGGGGTCAGGGCTTTTCCCCATAGTTCTCCTTAGGGTAACGGGAGGACACAAACTAGGGTCCTCCCGTCACCCTAGGCTCAGTATACCGCGAGCTATAGCTCACGGTATACTGAGACGCAGCAGCTGAAGCGGATCCCGACAATTGTGCCGGGATCCGCCCAGCTGCGTGACTGACAGCTGGCTCTGCCTATCTAGAGGCAGAGCCAGCTGTACCCGCCCCCTCCCCCGTCCGTTCCTCCAGTCAGCGCTGGCGGATCGGAGCGGGGAGGGGGGAATCCAGCCCCTCCCCTGTCACGGCAGAGAGCTGTGACAGGAGCGAGAGGTGAGCCAACGCCGGTATGTGTTCGCTCACTTCCCGATCTACTGAGCCGACCTGTGACAGTCTCATTGTCACAGGTCGGCTAGAACTATGAGGT
>NW_017307483.1:74178-79523 GCF_000935625.1 Nanorana parkeri | reverse complement strand
GGCAGAGAGCCGTGACAGGATCGAGAGGTGAGCGAACGCCGGTATGTGTTCCCTCACTTCCCGATCTACTGAGCCGACCTGTGACAGTCTCATTGTCACAGGTCGGCTAGAACTATGAGGTGAGTGAAAAGCACGCCTCCCCCCCTCCCCCCCTCATAGTTCTCCTTTAAATCCGTTATATAGAACTTATGTCATGTGAATGGGAACATGGAACAAATATACAATATATACAACAAAGTGGAAATTGACTTGAAGGTGACTTCGGCAAACCTTTTGACTTTTTGAACAGTTGCAAAGTTCCCTGGATAGTATTGATTTCATGCGTTCTCTTATTCTCTTTGAAATGAAAAGAAAGAAAACAGACCCTCATTGTTCATGTAATTCCCACTGACTTCAAAGTGTAAAGATGGAAGCCAGCGGGGAGGGAAGGGCAACATGTCGGGGTTTTTTTTAAAAAGTAGAAAGAAAATTCAGAAGAAAAGAAGAAAAAACGATAAGTTTAAATATAAATACATCAATACGGAGTACGGGTAAGTGGTAAATGTTTTTGTAGCTGATACACCGTTGTCGTGGCATTCTTTATTGTGAAGCAATGAGCTGGTCCCCCATGGATTCACTCGGAACAGGGACATCAGTTAGGACCGCCATTATAAATCATGGGGCCCCATACAGCCTACGTGACAGCCCTCCCTTCCCCTATGCCTGCAGCATAACAAAAGAAAGTCAAATGGCCTGCGAGGGAGTCGGTCACCCGAGGGGGCAGCGAGTTTGGTGGACGTGCGTCATTCCTTTAGGAATCCTATAGGGAAGGAGCCTGAGCAAACTGCGCCCCCCATGTATTATGTACAGTATGGCTCTATTACACTTTGTGGGACTCTTTCTGCTGAACCTGGGACCCCCTGCGCGCTACAATGGGGCCCAATATGGTAGCACTGCCTGTACCACCCTATCTATAGTGTCTAAATGGTAAAGTAGCTCTACGCAGATCCACCAGCCCAATCTGTGGTACTGGCCCAGGAGGCAAATGCCCTCCTACCCGCCACCTTAGCCCTCCCCTTACCATGAATGCGTTAAGATCCCGCAACATCTGTTCTCAGGGCCGGATTTCTCACAAGGCCAACCGAGGCCCGTCCTCCGGGCAGCAGAGAGTAGAGGGGCAGCAGGGGTGGGGAATTCCTATCTCCTGACACCCAGGATATGCAGTTCCGGGAGTCGGGCAGGTAGTTGTTTTCTACATTTATCCCTGCTTGACCAAAGAATATGGAGCAGGGAAGCCACCGCTAGTTCTGTACAAGTGATTATAAAGTTAAAAAAATAAATAAATAAAAACCAACCCTGCTGCCCCGTCCTTCTGGGGTGAAATTGAAATTTGGCGGGGAAGGGGGCACCTTAAGGAACCTGGCCCTGGGGCAGCAGAGAGAGTAAATCCGGCCCCGTCTGTCCTCACATGATGGGTAATCCGGTACCTAAACCACCATTTCCTAAACCCACTGACCATACTCTCTGCCTTTTAAACAATGTAACAAAACACGCATGAGCTTGTTAAAACATGGCTGCCAACATCCACAACTTGCAAACACGTTTAGCCCACACTATGGCTCCTCTAGCCCTCTCCTGGAAGAAGTCTTATTACGAGAGTCATGGCCATGAAAGAACACGCGCTGCCTACATGTTTGTCATTTAGGCCGATGTTCATGCGGATCACTCTGAGGTGCGAGGCACACAAGTCACCGGGACTCTGAAAGGCTGAATATTAGGTTAGCCACCAATATGAATTAATTTGGTGTTGGTGACAGGTCCCCTTCGTGATCTAACCCAGCTAAGTCCCCATGACATTGCAATAAATATAGTTATATTATGAAAAAGAAAAGACTTTGTACAGACCGGGGAGGTGACTCATCCAGCAAAGCGGAATGGCACTTTGCCTTCCCTGATGGGATGACAATTTACGAGCGCTTCGATTATTTGTTGTGTTCGGAGCCAGAGCAGAACTCTGACATATGTCAGCCTGCGAGCTGCCTCCCTCCCACCCTCCATCACAGCGGGGAGACACTTTATATCCAACGCTGCTACTGCAATATGACAAGAAAACGAGGAGAAAGATTTCTCTGAAGACTTCACATTGATTCCAGAAATAATTACTAACTCTTACTGCGCCGGGGCTGAGGAGGAAGACTCCCCGGCGGCAAGGAAGGAGCGGGAACATCTGCTCTAAGCCGACCCGCCAATCAAACTGACTGTGTATGAGATTCAAGTTTTAACGTCAGGGTGAAAACTTCATTTTTGGTGGCATGTAAAAGTATCTCAATAATATTTCAAGTACCATGTCTGTGTGGAACGGGAGGAGGAGGGTTCAGTCCTATGCACCATCTCTTGTGTTGTCCACGACGCCGGTGGGGTCATCTCTCCCCAACCCAGGTTGTAGTATGACAGCCAGGGTCAGCTGTGATTGGTGTTTCATCCACAATGCTGGTGTCACTGGGACCCTACTGCATTCTGCATTGGAATATATGTAAAATGCAGCCCAGACGGGGTAACCAGAAAGTTCACTGGTTACGGCGGCCACCCCACAATGCCATACCGGCAAAGACACAGCCGGGTATCAAACCCTATTCTACCTCACCCAGAAGTGAAAAGTGGTTTAGGAGGAGTTTCACTTAACAGTACATGTAAACTGTAACTGGATGGCATCTAGTTTGCTGAAGCACTGTGTATTATAAGTTGTTACCCTCATTAAAAGACCTTTTTTTTAATCTGTTGTTTCATCTCAGTGCTGATCTTCTGCAGCCTGTGTACAGCTATATCCTGTCTACATGCACTCCAGCAATGGCTGCATAGCATTTCCCCGGGGGGGCAGATTTATTGATGATGACAACAACAGTGGACAATGGCTCCAAAATGTGTGTTGAAGGTTCACGTGTCTCCATCATAAGACAGGGTGACAACGCAGGATCTCAGTTGGGAGAATTGTGCCCCCATACCAGACGGGAAGTGCGTGAACAAGGACCTTCATAATGTGATCTCCAGGGATTATTTTAGTCAGAGCTGCAGATTTAAAATATTGAAATTAACTTTTGAAATGGCACGCTTGTATGTGGGTTTAGTTATAATGCACCAGACCAATGTAAAAACATCGATTATTCCAAAAATATGTTCAGACTAAACCATTTTACAGTGCATTGGACTTTTCCACCTCCGTAGTGCACCATTCCATTTCCCTGATCTCCGGCCCAAGATTTAGCCAACGGTGCAGTGATGCAGCCAGAGGAGCTTCACTCTGAATGTGGAGTGTCTGTAACTGCCTGACACTAGAACACAGATACAGAAATGAGAACGCAGAGGACTGGCATGATGTCATTATGTTCTAAAGTCCATCAATAGCAAAGTTGGGTGTTTTGGTGAAATATGTTGATGAATAAAGGCCAGCTCTGCTGTAAATGTATTTTTCTGTGTTATCGTAAGGAAGGCTTACAGCTTCTTGCAGGTTTTTATTGCTGTGTCCCTAGTGGGAACACAATCTCCCCTCACTTCCTCTGTGGAGGAGAAATTGTCCCAGTGGGAACACGTTAATAAAATTCTGATAGAGGGTCCAACCCTTCCCCGCCTCCATCCATTGAAAGAAAACGTTTTGTCTGGTCTATGAGATTAAAGTAATGGTTTCTGTTTTGATTCCAGCATGCGGAGGAAAGTGTATTCACTTCACGCTCTGAAGGCATCAGCTATAATAAAGAAGATGCCACAGTTGTGGACAGCTCTGTGGAAATTCCACAGGCTCTAGATGTCCCATTAGAGGAGGAACACAAGGTGCAACCGCAAGATGTCCCATCAGAGGAGGAATACAAGGCACAGCCTCAAGATGTCCCATTAGAGGAGGAATACAAGGCACAGCCTCAAGATGTCCCATTAGAGGAGGAACACAAGGAACAGCCTCAAGATGTCCCATCAGAGGAGGAACACAAGGCACAGTCACAAGATGTCCCATTAGAGGAGGAACACAAGGCACAGTCACAAGATGTCCCATCAGAGGAGGAACACAAGGCACAGCCTCAAGATGTCCCATCAGAGGAGGAACACAAGGCACAGTCACAAGATGTCCCATCAGAGGAGGAACACAAGGCACAGCCTCAAGATGTCCCATCAGAGGAGGAACACAACATTCAGGCACAAGAGGTTCCATCAGAAAAGGAGGAACTCAAGATGGAGCAACACGATGTCCCATCAGAGGAGGAGGAACACAAGATACAGCCACAAGATGTCTTATCATCTACCCAGCTATCTGAGGAGGAGGAACACAAGGTACGTCCACAAGAGCCTAGAGGAGGAGAAAGCTACAACTTTCTCTGTTTATATTGCAGGGTCAGGGACAGTGGGGTGGATGTATCTAACGACTGAAAGGCACTTGGTGCCCCAGTTTCTGCATCTATCATAGTGCATGGGTGTTGCCAGAAGGGAAGCTTCTTGCACTTTCACTGACACATAGTAGAAAAAGGGCAAGGTTTAGGATAAGATTTTGGGGCTTCATTGTAGATTGATGAAATTGTACTGATGTGCTAGTATGTGTTGCTCCACATGGCACATTCTAACTTACAATGACACACATCTGTTGCATGAAGGGGATACCCGTGGCAAAAAAGAGGACCATAAGACACCTCATACATTGCCGTGGTCAGATGGATGGTCTCAGTGAATTAGCTGGGTCATGTATCTCAGACCCTTTATACATCCTCCCCAGTGTTTTTAAGGATTGTCTCTGATCTTTGATTCATAATCCATCGGGGCACTGGCATTTTTGCATGCAGTTAACCATAGTAGTGTATCAGAAACACAATATGGCAAAAAGTTGATGGACACCAGACCATCACACCTATATGAGCTCGATGGACATCAAATTCTAAACCATGGACATTAATATAGAGTTGCCCCCCCCAACCCCCCTTGCCCCCCCCTGTAGAGCTGCTCCAACCCCCTTGTGACTATTAACAGCCTCCACTCTTCTGGAAAGGCTTTCCACAAGACTTTGGAGTGTGTCTGTGGAAATTTGTGAGGTCAGGTACTGATTTTGGATGAGAAGGCCTGGCTCATGATTGGTGTTCCAATTCAGTAGGGTTGAGGTCAGAGTTCTGTGCAGGACACTCAAGTTCCTCCACACCAAACTGTGAATTGTACATGAAAGGTCCCATGTACAAATCCAGCTTCATGTCTTTATGGAGCTGGATTTGTTCATGGTGGAAAAGAAAAGGGCCTTCACCCAGGGGCGTATCTGCCGCGAGGCAAACAAGGCGTTTGCCTTGAGCGGCAGATTCGCTGAGGGCGGCGTTGCTGCCTTGCCTAGGACAAAGCTGCAC
>NW_017307483.1:72768-74143 GCF_000935625.1 Nanorana parkeri | reverse complement strand
GGGTCAGTCCGGGGGGGGGGGCGCTGCTGCCTTGCCTAGGGCAGCAGCAAAGTTAAATACGCCGCTGCCTTCACCAAACTGTTACCACAAGGCTGGAAGAGCACAATTATCTAAATGTCTTTGCATGCTGTAGTATTAACAAGACTCTTCACAGTGAACACCTGTACTCATTTATTGGAGTTTCTTTCACATGCTTTTGTTCATACAGTAGATATAATGATCTGCTGTTCACAAGCTTTTGGCTTTATAACGTACACCAACTATTATGACTGGTTGATGTGGCTTGCTGTTATGACGGTTCTTTGCATTGATTTCCTGAATTGGTGTTTGTGTTGATGTTCAGCCTACAGAAGATATCACATCTGAGTCACATTTAGAAGAAGTACCTGGCCACAGAGAGAGTCCTGTGATCCTGGAGAGTACAGAGGATCCTCTGCAGCACGATGCCTCCTTTTCCACCCAGTTATCGGAAGGGGATCACAAGGTAATCTAACAATGGGCCTTATTAGGAGAGTTATCTCCTCAACAGTTACAGTAACTCAGCTGTACTATTAAAGAGACCCTGTCACCACTTTAGGCAAACTCTATTATGTACAATCTACACATGGTAGTGGTGCAAGGTCCTTAGCTCTGTGAACAGAATAACAACATGGAGCTGTACACGGGGGGGAAAACCTGTCACTTTGTCCTGAATGGGCAAAGTGACAGATTCACTTCAAGCCATTGATGTGATATTCACCCCGGGGGTCTTCCTAATTTAGTAACTTGGCCTCCGCAAACCCAGGCTGTGAAATGAAGACTTACAGTCCACGTAGCCGCACTCTGGGCCATGGCAAGCCATAATGAGTGTGATTTTTCACTTATCTTAATGCATTTTAAGAGTCTTCTATCCAGTAAACCTTCTCTGATCTCATTGCAGTTTTATGAAAAGACCAGAACAGCTCACTATAAAATATGTATGATTGCATCTAAAATAACCAAATGAAATGTCTCAAAACATCAAGATTTCTTAGGCACAGATTCTGAATATTACCGAGTCTCACTTAAGTGAAATGTGGTTTCTGTGTTTTTTGTGGGACTACAAGGCTCAGCTTTCCTTGAGACCTAGATGCTGAAACTTTACTCTTCCATATTTTCATGGTTGTGTTCCATATAAAGAATTATAAAGAATTGTAGATTCTCCCTGTAGTGTCTGTCTGTATATCTAACAGTCTAACAGTACAGTTAACACCTCTCCTAAATCTGAGGTTTAAAGGAGAACTATGAGATGAGTGATTTCCACTCACCTCATAGTTCTAGCCGACCTGTGACAATGAGACTGTCACAGGTCGGCTCAGTAGATCGGGAGGTGAGCGAACACATACCAGGTTCGCTC
>NW_017307483.1:71201-72612 GCF_000935625.1 Nanorana parkeri | reverse complement strand
AAGGTCCCCCCCCCCTCCCACACACACACACACACACACACACCTTTAAAACACCATTTGTAAGAAAACTGTTGCCCCATCCCCCCCAAAAAAAACATCCTTCTGCTCCGGTCTCTGATGCTTACAAGTTGCAGGAGTGATGTCAACGTGCCTCTCAACAGAGCTGAGAACTTGAAATCCCATGAGGATCCATTCTCCTAATGGGATGGAGCTCCTTCTCTCGGGATTTCACTGTTTCCTCTTCATTTATACAGCGAGGAGGTGTGTTGTCAGAGTGACTGCCAATCTGCAGCAGACAGGAAAAAAAAAATGAGACATCACTTGATTGCTATTAAAACAAATGAAGATTTTGCGGTTAGTGTGTCAGTGTACAGTACGTGCCCTGGAAGGCCACTAATTAAGCTGCGGGGACAATTAAAAATAATTAGGATGGGTAAATATAGACGATGTCCCTTTCGCTGTGCCCTACTTCATATAGGAATAAAATAAATTACCAGGATCTGTATCCTGTCCGAGAACAGGACCCTGAGATATGTACATCAAGGATCACCTGTATAAACCAGCAGAAAGAAAAGTGTCTGTGTTACCTTAGACAACCAATCAGGTGACGGCACTTTTTTAGTCCTTGTACGAGAATGACAGCTCTTCTGTCACTGTCGCTCTGATGAAGGATCCCTGAGCGGACCCAAAACGTTAGCACCGTATGACAGTATGTGACATCTGGTATTGAATAAACATATCAATACTTAAAACAATCTTTTTCAAGTGTGTGCTGGTGAATTACCTTTATTCATTACTAGTGTTTGCACGGCGCCATCCATGTGGTCACCTGGAGCACCACATATACCTTGTGGTTTTCGAGACCGTGGCAGTGCGAATGGGATTTGGACTTAGCTGGAATAACTTAATGATTGGGGATTGCGGTTGAAGAGGGTAATTTAAAATGCATAAGGGCCCCAGAGACAGGGGGCATCTATGCCTTAGTGGGGAAAAGGCGGTCAGTAAAATGTTCACCTATATTGGTGATCAGTGTAGAAGAGCCCCCTTTAGATTGACAGTGAATGAAGAAGGGTTCCCTTAGATCAGTGGTCAGTAGGAGAAGGGCCCCCTTACACTGGTGATCAGTAGAAACAATGCGCTGTTATATTGACGGTCAGTGGGAACAATGCTCTTACATTGGTGGTCAAAGAATAAGGGCCCCCTTACATTGGTGGTCAGTGGAGAAGAGCACCCCTAGATTGGCTAGACTGGTGGTCAATAGGGGATGGGCCCTCTTACACTGGTGGTCAATTGAAGCAATGCCCTGTTATATTAATAGTCAGTGGGAACAATGTCTCTGACATTGGTGGTCAATGAATAAGGGCCCCTTTACATTGGTCGTCAGTGGAGAAGCCCCCCCCCCCCCCCCGGT
>NW_017307483.1:68978-71130 GCF_000935625.1 Nanorana parkeri | reverse complement strand
CCCCCCCTAGATTGGTGGTCAATTAGGGAAGGGCCCTCTTACATTGGTGCTCAATAGAAACAATGCCCTGTTATATTGATAGTCAGTTGGAATAATGTCTCTGACATTGGTGGTCAATGAATAAGGGCCCCCTTACATTTGTGGTCAGTGGAGAAGTGTCTCCTTACATTGGTGGTCAGTGGAAAAGTGTCCCCTTACATGGAGAAGGGTGCCCTTCCATTGGTGGTTAGTGGAGAAGGCCCCCTTAGGTTGATGGTCAATAGAGGAAGTGCCCTATTACACCGGAGGTCAGTAGAAACAATGCCATGTTATAGTAATGTCCAGTGGGAACAATGTCTCTGACATTGGGGGTCAATGAATAAAGGCCCCCTTACATTGGTGGTCAGTAGAGAAGGGTACCTTAGATTGGTGGTCAATTAGGGAAGGGCCCTCTTACATTGGTGGTCAATAGAAACAATGCCCTGTTATATTAATAGTCAGTTGGAATAATGTCTCTGACATTGGTGGTCAGTAAATAAGGGCCACCTTACATTGGTGGTTAGTGGAGAAGGCCCCCCCCCCCCCAGGTTGATGGTCAATAGAGGAAGGGCCCTATTACACTGGTGGTCAGTAGAAACAATGCTATGTTATAGTATTGGTCAGTGGGAACAATGTCTCTGACATTGGTGGTCCATGAAGAAGTGCCCTCTTAGATTGGTGGTTAGTGGAGAAAGGTCCCTTTAGATTGGCAGCAGGTACTGCCCAAGCCCATGGGTTTGTATATACAATATATGTGTATGCTTGATATGTTTAAGTGACACTGAGGATATTGAATCCACTGGATCAGCATGGCAATCAGTCGAAACAATATTTTCAGAAGGAAGTCATCATTGGACATGCGGGGTTGTCAAGCTTCCCGTATCTTTCGTAGGTTGTGCTGCTATCACGAGATCTTACAAAGGTGAAACTGTTAATTGTATGTTGTGTGATTGTAGGAGGAGGAGGGGCCACGCCAGGAACATGCTGCCACTGTGATCCAAGCATTTTTCCGCGGACTTCTAGCCAGACAGGAAGTAAAGGAACTCAAAAAGGAAGCGGCGGGAGACAAGTGAGTTCAATATCCCGACGCGGGACTGACAATCGACTGTGAAGAGCGGAATGAGAACGATCGTTCTGAGATTCTTACTGCCCGCAAACCAGCAGCGTTCCAATAAATGGCTTTTTTTTCCTCTGACTTTCCTTTTCCTGTGTGAAAGAAAGCAATGCAGGCAGTTGTCTGGATATGGCATTGGTGTGAATGAAAGGCAAAGATGGCTGCTAAGTGGTTAGCCTTTCCGCCTTGCAGCACTGGGACTCTGGGTTCTGGTATCTCCAGCTGCAGGATGCTTGAATGGCTTCTCTCTGTGTGCTTTGGTTTCTTCCTACAAGCTTAAGACAATCATGCAGACCAAATGGCATTTGTTCTTTGGCAGGTGGGGAAAGGTTTTGTGTTTCTCTGAATAGAACCATAATCCAAGGCACCAACAGTCAAACCAATGTCAGCGACAGATAGAACTTTATACAAGGCATGAGCAAAAAAAAACAAAAACGCTCATCGGGTACAGGAATGAAGCTCTGCCTTCACTTTAAAGTCCACTAATGAGGTTAGGTGTGCACAACAGTGGCCTGAGCTGCAGTACTGACTAATGACCAGCAGATGGCAAAGGTACAAACTTGATCATTATAGGTGAGATTGTTGACCTGCGCATCCGAACACTGGCTAGTAGTAGTTAGTAACCACCATACCAGAAACATACCCCAGTATTACTACCCTACCACACCAGGAACATGGCCTAGTAGTAGTTAGTCACATTCTACCGGACCTGTAATGTGGAAGATGTTTAATAGCTTATCCAAGCCATTTCTTCAGTTCTAATGAGTGTCCAGAATATACCCCAGTATATATAGACCCCCACCATGCCAGAAACATACCCCAGTATTAATACCCTACCATGCCAGAAACATACCCCAGTATTAATACCCACCATACCAGGAACATACCCCACCATGCCAGAAACATACCCCAGTATTAATACCCCACCATGCCAGAAACATACCCCAGTATTAATACCCACCATACCAGGAACATACCCCACCATGCCAGAAACATACCCCAGTATCAATACCCCACCAT